>NW_022280583.1:22771-24924 GCF_004355925.1 Anarrhichthys ocellatus | reverse complement strand
CACACACACACACACACACACACACACACACACACACACACACACACTGTGGTAGAGATGTCACAGTCTTGAGGAAAAGTCCTGGATTATTTTTTTTATTTTAGAAAAACAAAAAAGGTAAGAGCTGCTTGTTTAATCTCTGTTTCTCTCTGTGTGTGTGTGTGTGTGTGTGTGTGTGTGTGTGTGTGTGTGTGTGTGTGTGTGTGTGTGTGTGTGTGTAATTACTGATGCTATGGGGACACTTTCTTAATTTAGTGATAAGTTAATAAGTTAATTACGTTTTTATTATTTGCACATTCAGTATATGTAACAGCATAAACTCATTAACTGACAAACTGTAACTTTCATAATAAATATTATGACGTTTGACTTTACAAGTGAACAGTGTTCATACAGGCGCTAAATGAGACGAGCCCAGAAACAAACAGGTTTGAGAGGACTTGGAGACGTTGTGGGGACTCGTCCTCAGATTGGGGGCAAACACATGGTCCCCACAACGTTACATTATCGGGTTAGGAGTTTAAGTTTAAGATGGATCTCTTCAGAATGAATGTAAGTCATTGACCTCAAAAGTGCTTGAAGCAAGTGTGTGTGTGTAAGTGTGTGTGTGTGTGTGTGTGAATTTCCTTTACTTGCTACAGAGTGAGGACCTAAACACAGAGTGGCTTCTTCAAAGGCCTGTTTGAGGATTAAGACTTTGTTTTAAAGTTCAGGTTAGAGTGAGGTTCATGTACTCGTGATGGTTAAGGTCATTGTAAGGAGCTAAGGAATGCATTATGTAAATGAGAGTCCTCACAAAGATAGAGGTACAGGAGTGTGTGTGTGTGTGTGTGTGTGTGTATGTGTGTGTATGTGTGTGTGTGTGTGTGTGTGTGTGTTCAGGTAGCTCAACTCACAGTGACGTGTTGACAGACTGAAATGAGTCAAAATTATGATTTTGACTCCAGTGTTCCATTTTTTAATTTCATGAATCATAATTTGTATTCACCAAGTGATCCTGGTGTCTCCACCTGTTATGTGGACTGTATGTGTTAGTGTGCGTCTTTGCAAACTGAAGAACAAACAGCATTAACTTATTATTTGTGCTAAGCTAAGCTAAACTGGCCACTCAGTGATGAAAATGATCGGAAATACCTGAAGAAGAACAAAAGATATGGCACTGTTCCTTTAAACCAGCAGTCTGACATCCTGCTCAGTACATTAAAGTATCTACTGTGTTTCCAGTGTGTGCGTGTGTGTGTGTGTGTGTGTGTGTGTGTAGACAGATTTTACATTCAGGGTTGATTCCAGGTAATCAATACTCGATCACATCCAAATCTTGATTTACTGATGTGCCTCTTACTGGGAAGTCACGCCGTGATGAAGTCCAGTGCATGCTGGGTGGAAGTAATTATGATGTAATCGACACAGTCAGACGCGACTTCCTGTTTCAGGACGATGACCACTCTGGTTCTTGATTGTATTCATTCATTATTAAGGTGTAACGTTTTAAACTTTAACAGAACAAATTTAAGAGATTGAGTTTTGAGGGATACTTGAGATAAATAATGAATAAAAACTCAATATGTGTCGGACTGTGTAGTGAAAAGTAAATCAGTTTCTTCAGGACAGTTTAAAAGAAGAAGAATTTGCAATTAATGATTTGTCTTCTCAGAGCGTTGAGTTGCGTTTCTGTCTCATGTGAAACCAGTGACAGCAGCAGAATAACTGTATAAACTTCTCTTTCTTTGACCCACTGACCGCATGAAACTCTCTCTTTTTATATATCTGCTGACTCAGCGGCACAACTTTCATGTCAACACTTTGACAGCTCAAAGGTTTTTACTGAGGAGTGATTATTGAAACTATAACACAGAAGATCTTCTATCGATTGAAAGGATGGAGCCAAAGTTTATTACTCATACCCGTTTTTTACAACACACAATGTAGTAAACAAATTTCCGAAAGTGTTGAACATTATATGATATATTTATATTATTAACATTTTTATTACATTATTTATATACAAGTTTCTTTGTATCAATGTAGACTGACTGTATGTTTGTGTCAGTGTAGACTGACTGTATGTTTGTGTCAGTGTAGACTGACTATATGTTTGTATCAGTGTAGACTGACTGTATGTTTGTGTCAGTGTAGACTGACTGTATGTTTGT
>NW_022280583.1:0-7771 GCF_004355925.1 Anarrhichthys ocellatus | reverse complement strand
TCTGAGTTGTGGTTCAGGATCGTAGTGGTGTGGATGTAGTCTGAGTTCTGGTTCAGGAGGAGGTCTCTGGTGTGTCTCGGCTGATGAACTACTACGCCTGACTTCCTGTTGTTGTTGTTCGGGTACCTGAACACACCTGTCCCTCTTTTCCTCATGTCACCTGAGAAACCTCACAGCAAACCTCTGGTCCAGACTCCGTGGGTCTCAGGTGGTCTTCAGGTCTGACCCGGGGTTTATAGACCTCCCTGGTCCTGGTCTAGAGGCGGTGCTGACAGCAGAGACTCGGGCGTCCTGGTCTCTGTCCTTCTCACTATCGCTGTTCTTTCCGCTCCATTGTTTGTGTCCGATGCCCTGAGACCCTCTGGAAGAAAACAGCCGCCGGGGCTGCTGGGTATTTATGGAACACACACCGCTGAATCACTTCCTACTTCACCCTCACTTCAGTGTGTGTGTGTGTGTGTGTGCGTGTGTGTGTGTGTGTGTATTTCTGGCAGCAGTGTGTCCTGAGCTGGTGAGACTCAACCAACACCAACAACATGAACAACATCCGCTCCAAGTCTACACACACACACACACACACACACACACACACACACACACACACACACACACACACGGCAGCTGTAATCGATTTTGTAGTACTTTTAGTATAAAGTATAGTATAGTGGTATTAGTACTTTTACTTAAACAGAGTATTTGTACACCGTGGTATTAGTACTTTTACTGCAGTAAAGGAGGTGAATTGTTCTTGTATCTCAGCTTGATATAAATTCTTTCAGATGACATTTTAAACCTGTAAAGCCATCAGACTACTCATATTATTATATAATTATGATGATATTATGATGATATTATGATTATATTATGATGATGATATTATGATATCATTATGATATCATTATGATGATATTATGATGATATTATGATTATATTATGATGATGATATTATGATATCATTATGATGATATTATGATGATATTATGATGATGATATTATGATGTGATTATGATGATATCATTATATAATAACAATGATATTATGATATTATCAGAAACCTTTTAAACTGAGTTTCTTTCAGACTGAATCAGATTTCTCTTGACCCAATGAGACGTGTTGGTGAATCATTACAACGTTCTGATCTCTGGCGGCGATTAATGTTTGATGACTTTATGTCTTAACGGTTTATCGCTATGGGAACGAGTGACATCAGCGGCTTTATAACGGGGGCGGGGCCTCACCTGAACACTGACACACCTGGTTTAGTTTGAGGAGGTTTGAATACGTCCTTAAAAAGTTTCAAGGGATCCTTGAAGGTTTGTCCTTGAGCAAGTGAACTGCTCACAGCCGGCAGCCAATCAGAAGTGAGCTCTTTGCTGTTGCCATGGTAATGACTTGCAGAGCAGCGATTCAGGTTAAACTTTATTTTCTGGACCGAAGTTCTGAGGTTCAGTTTGAGTGTTTTCACAAGAAGCTGTCAGCCATGCTGTAGTACCTTTAGTACAAACTACAGTACAGTGGTTTTAGTACTTCTACTGAGTACTTTTACTGAAACATATTATTTGTACAGTGTGGTATTAGTACTTTTACTGTAACAGAGTTTTTGTACACTGTGGTATTAGTACTTTCATTGAAACACATTAAACAAGGATACATTTAACATTTAAAATCACAGCAGACGATGTGTTCAAGACCCTTTCATTTGATCTGGATTAAGCTCCATGCTTCAGTTCAGGGTCGGTCTGTGATGATCAGTAACACTCTGTGACGTTAATAAGTTATCGTGGAGGCCGAGTCACAGAGTTTAAGGTACAGAGAACACTTGTCGTATTACATCAGTGTACAACACTCGTAATCACAGAAGTAAAGAACAGAAACAAACTGGACCCTGAATGCCTCTTCTGTCTGTGTGATGCTGATGTGTGTTGAACGTTATTGGTTTAGACCAAAAGTTTTAATCTTTTTTTTGTATTTTATCTAAATCTAATTTTTTTCTTTAAAATGTACAAAATATTTTTGATGACTCATCTTGATTTTTGGGGGCAGAGACAAAGATTCATCCAATCGAATTGGGGGGGACTAGTTAACTCTCCCCATCATGTGGAAGAAGCACTAAAACCTTGTACTTAATAAACAAAAGTACAACAACTACAACAGCGTAGAAATACTCTGTTATGAAGTAAAAGTACTGCATTCAAAACGATAAATAAATAGAAGAATGACGCTCCATCTTCCGGAGCAATGAAAACCAAAACATAGACTGAAAGGGTCAAACTGAAAACCTCCTGTTGCCTTCGTCCTGATGAGGAGGATGTGCTGACATGGTTACCGTGCGTCACAACAGAGCGTTTATCTGACATGATGTCATAAAGTCATAAAGTCATGAAGTCCATCTGTCTCTGAGAGGGTGGAGTCTTATCAGCTACTTCCCTCAAAGTCAGAACACTACAGACGAGTACGAACTCTTCATTGTGTTGTATTGTAGTACTTACTGTAGTACTGTTAGTACTGTAGTACTGTAAAACCACACAGTAAATATAGGAGACTACAAGAACAGAAAACTAATAAAACAATCAGTAAACTATTTCATATTCATCAGTTCTGTCAATAATTGTTGGGTAAAAAAAAACAACCATTAATGGGAAATAAATTATTACACTTTTAGAACAAAATGAATTAATCAGAAAACAAAAAGAAATGGAATAAAGAAATGTTAATGTTTTATAAATGAGTTCATTGAGATGTTTTATTATTTGTATCATGTATATGAACGTATCAATGTATAAACTGTTATTGTGATATTTTAGTTAATAACTAATAATTGATTTAGTAACTAGTATTTACGTTTAAATAAGTCTTGTGCATGGAATTTCTTAACTCAAGGACGATTTACTAGATTATTCCAGAGCTTTCAACTGCATCTCGGTCTCACTGAGGCTCTGATGTTTCGTTTGAGGTACAATGATGAGTAATTACATTGTTTTTGGATAATTCAACTGATAACAAATATAGCATTTTATTTATTTTTGCTAGTTTCTTGGTTTCTGGTTTGTTCTTCTTCTGCTCAGCTGGTTGCTGTTTGAGAATCGGCACATTATAATGTTTGCTGATGACATTTTTACAGTTGCTTATGTCAACGTCTTTATTTCAGGAACTCTTTTAATGTTCGTGGATCCATGAAGTTTTATTTTAGCTTTATTGATCTGAATTTTGCTTTAACATCAAGGTTTTGAAACGCCCACCTGTCCAGTAGAAATGGACTCAACAGTCTTGTCAGTTCCAGCTCTTTGATTGGTTGATTGATTGATCTCTTTCCCTCCCTCCTCAGGTTCCTCACTCCCTCCCCCCCCTCCCCCATCCCCATCATGCCCATCTTCAAAAACCTCCCAGTGCGCCTGAAAGGCGGCGGTCCGACTCTAGAAAACGCTTGGATCCTTCGCAGGATGAGCCTCAACATCACCCCCAACCATCGCCATCACAACCCCTTCGACCGTGATGGCGGCGGCGGCGGCAATGGCGGCCACGGCGACCACTGGTCGCCCGGCGGTTCGCTGCTCGACGGCGACGCGCCGAGGGACCGCAACCCCTTCGAGGACGAGGAGGACGAGAACGAGGCCAACGAGGGGAAAAAAAAGGGAGGCGGAGGCGGTTCGATGAGGTCGTCGTTCAAGTTAAAGTCTCCGCTGAAGACTCTGGGGAAGCTGGGGAAGAACCTCAGGCTGTCGGGGGGGAGGAGCAAAGGAAGCGAGACACCCTCCCCACAGGGGTCACTGCAAGGAACGCCGTCACCCGCAGAGAAAAAGAAGAGGGGCAGGAGGAGCTCTGAAGGAAGTCTGTTGAGGTAAAGACAAAAAGTAAAGTGGGATGATGGAAGTCTGTTAAAGTTAAGAACGACGATAATCGGTCAAGGAAAGGTAGAACAAGGGGACGAAGGATTAGAGGAGTTTGATTGTGGTTTGTTGAGGTTTACGTGGACAAGATTCAATTCAGGATTCAAGATCCAGAAGATTTAAGGTTGTCTAAATAAATACAATAGAGAGAGAGAGAGATAGATAGTTACTTTGTTAATACCACAAGGGGAATTTTCACTACAGCAGCATTTATAGATACAGGTAAAGCAATAATATGAATAATAATATTAAATTAACTAACTAAACAATAGTGCAAAGATTTAACCAAACAAACAAACAACATACACATTAACACAACACAGCACAGGATCCTACACTGTCCTACTCAATGAATTGTGGAAAAAGAGACTTTTTGACATCTGCAGTTACAGTTTGTTTAAAAAAACAATAGCAGCTGAAGGTCATTGAAGGCATCACTGGTAACATTTTTACCAAACCAGCAAATCATAGAAAAAAAGAAAGGATGGGCTCAAAACAATAAGAATATCACATTTTCATCAGTGTCATGTTCACATTGAAACCATTGATTTTGCATCAAATCTAAGCTGCATAGTTCATTGTACCCATTTCTTCTATGAAAGAGCGACACTGAAGGCTTTCCTACATGAAAAAAGATGTTTTCTCTCTTCTCCCGAATGGCTTCAATGGCTTGATTGACACACGGTTCATCCAATCACCTGCCAAGTATTTATTGAAAGTGCCCGCCCCTTTTCCAAAACGTTTCCAAAGATGTCTTCTCAGATCTGGCAGGCCAGGTTTGGGGGAAAGGGGCCTCCTCCAAAAAACTATAAACATTTCCTGGTTTTTAGCATATTTATTTGGACGAAAAGACCGACCACCGAAATTCATCAAGACTGGGCCATGATCTTGATCCACACCCTGCAGGAGATTCACAAATCACATACTTATGGACGCATCTCAATACATGATTGCTCTGGTCATAAAGCCGACATATTACACTAAAATCTATATTAAAGTTAGATAGGAACCTTTGCGCAAGAACATGTGACTCAATACGATTTAAAAGCAGAACAAAAGTCAATATAAAACAACTGTGCGTGGTTCTTATTTCAAAGATTTACATCCTCCACTAAACCCCTTTGCTCTGTAGGCAAACTGTAAAGAGTTCCAACAAGTCTTAGAACCATAGTTATCAAACTTAGAGTAGAATTTGTTTAACTCTTCTACATTTGTCAAGGTGAAGGGGGACCAACAGAATATGGGAGTTACGGTAAAAAGGGAGGATGAGAATTCGTCAAGGTAAAAAGGGAGGATGAGAGTTCGTCAAGTTAAAAAGGGAGGATGAGAGTTCGTCAAGTTAAAAAGGGAGGATGAGAATTCGTCAAGGTAAAAAGGGAGGATGAGAATTCGTCAAGTTAAAAAGGGAGGATAAGAGTTTGTCGAGGTATATAGGGACAAGGGTGGTTTGTTGAGATACAGAGGTATGATGAGAAGTTGCTGAAGGATTAGTGAAGTTTTTAAAGTTAACGAGGGATGATGGGAGTTTGTGAAGTTATAGACTAGATAAAGTAAAATGGATCAAATTTGTCAAGGTGAAGGGGGACTGTGGGACGATGGGATTTAAGGTGAAGACTGATAAGGAGAGTTTGTTGAAGTAAAAAGGGACAAGGTAGGATTGGACGGAGGAAGATGGGGTTCGTTCGCTCATGTCTTCCTTCATGTTTCTTTCCAGATTTGCAGGAAAATACCGCGACACCCTCGGCTCCCGTAAGGAATCGATCACCAACGGCGAGCCAAACGGCTCGGAGAACGAGTGCGACAACACCAGCCGCCGCCTGTCCTTCATGAAGATGGTGGGCCTGGGGAAGCTGAAGAGGGAGTCCATGAACGACCACTCGTCGCAGGGCCCCGAGGAGCAGCCGGTGCAGGAGGAGGTGGTGGAGGAGGTGAAACCCAGAGAGCCGCTGTCAGGTAAGAAGGAGTCGCAGGTGATTTCTTTAAAGTCAACTCACAGATTATCATGTGAATACAGACAATTTAGAGAGTTTGTATTTGATGTCAGTCCCAGCAAGGAAACTCCAACACAGTGACGGTAAAAACCTGTTGTTGATCTTTTATCAGAGGAAAACTTTTAGAGTTTGACCCGACGATGAAGGTGTGACATTATGTTTTCAAGTTGTCCGTCCGTCCGTTCGGTCCATTCTCATTAACGCGAAAACGCCTGGAGGGAATTTCCTCAAATCTGACAAAAACATCCAGCTGGACTCTGAACTGATTAGAGTTTGGAGGTCAAACGTTTTTGGCCATAACTCAAGAATTTCATCTGCAAATTATGACAATTTCACACAAATGTCTAATGGGATGAAATGAAGTGAAGACATTTTTGGACAGATGTGAATGTAAACCGACACCTGACTGGTTTGTCGACCTGAGACCTGAACCAGGACCGAAGCTGGGCCGGCTCCAAATTCTACTGATGGGGGGTCAATGTGTCTTGGTTCAGGTCCAGATTGTGTTGCTCTTTTGTGAAATGTTGGTTAGGTATTCATCAAATCTGTTTCCAATTCAAAACCACTTGTCATTAAATGACCCAGTAGATCTTAAGTTTAGATTATTTTGCTTCTGGTGAATTTCAGTGCTTTCCTGGAGCTGGTTCACAAACCAGATGATGGAAATAAGAAACTATGATTTGTGTTGATTGGATTTTTAGTGTATAAGGAACAATTGAAGAGGATGTGTGTGATGGTTTTGTGTCATTTCAGCAGATGATGAAATAATTATTTTGTGAAAACAGAAGTGGTCAACTGGCAGCTTTAGTTCGAAGGTTATTTCACAGCTGGCAGAGAAATACTGTAGGTGGACTCTCTCTCTCTGTGTTTAAGTTCATCATCCAGTTTGTTTTCATACCACCCATCTTATCAACGTCTGCAGCTATTTTAGACCCCAACAATAAACAGAGAGAGAGAGAGAGAGAGAGAGAGAGACACAGACAGACAGACAGACAGACAGACAGACAGGTTAGTGAATGTGACATTGAGATGTTGTAATTCTCCATTAGTTTCCACCAGGACTCTGTGTGTGTGTGTTTACTCATGTTGTGGGGACATAGATCTGTTTACACACTCACATTGTGGGGACTCACCTTCCTTTGGAGGACAAAATGTACGTCCTCATAACGTAAATCATTACACTTTAGGGTGAAGCCTTGGTTTATAGCTATGGTGATGATGGAAACACGACTGTGTGTGTGTGTGTGTGTGTGTGTGTGTGTGTGTGTGTGAGTGATATAAGTATTGAGCTGATCCTGGAAACTGGAAACTTTCTAAGTGCGTCTATTGTTTATCGCACCCTGTTTACTCTGCTATTTAGTAGTGATTGAAGTGTGTGAGTGTGAGTGTGTGTGTTCTAAGTTCCTCCACACCCTTGTTTCCATGTTAAAACAGTTGTATAACTCCCACTGTCTCAAACTGGCACTGAAAAGATATAAATATATGAAATGTTCACACTGAGCTGCTGAAACCAGAATTCTGCCAATAAATGTCTTCTGTTGATTGATTAATCAATTAAGAGACTTAATAGTTGCAGCTTGTTAATGTTTGAGACAAGATTCTTTGAGTCTGATACTGAGTTAGAAAAAGATACCTCAGCTGATATTTATATATTTTTAACGTTAATCTATTTTTTATCCATTTTTAAATAAGATGAGATAGAACTCTACTAATCCTGATGTAAATTGTTGTGCCAGAGTTTGATCAAAGATTACAACAGAAAAATAACAAACAATAACTGAAAGAAAGTATAAATGTATATGAACAACAGAGACATTATTAATAACTCTAAAATAAGTAATACGGACACCTGTAGAGTCTTCTTAATGTGAGTGATGAAGTGGTGAAGTTTCA
>NW_022280582.1:0-24933 GCF_004355925.1 Anarrhichthys ocellatus | reverse complement strand
ATTTCAATTTATCTGCTACAAGATGCAAAATAACTAATAAAAAAAAACTCCTTCACCGACATGACGTGTGTCAGAATGAGGGCGTACATATTTGGCATTCACCCTCCCACAACTCCATGGTTGGCTGTGTTCCTCGCTGGGCGCAGCAGGGACTCCGGGCTTCTCCAGTTATGGAGCCGCTTGTCTAACATGTATGCTACCCTGCTGCACTCCGCTCCTCTAAAAAAAGGCTTGTTGTTGAATGGCATACGTTATGTCCTACAGTCCACTAGTTTGACTTCAAAAATGCTGTATAGCAACTTGTAATAAACTTGTGTTAGAAATAAAATGTGCTTGATGCAAAAACAATAACACCAAACTTTGAAATGTCACGGTCTCCACGACATGACTACAGGCAATCTTTCTCATCTGCTCTGGTAAAACTCTGCTCCCTTCAAAAAACAAAGAATGTAAATGTCATGTTCTCAGATTAATAATGATGTTAATGACACTTCAGTCTGATGGAAGTTACCCACGATTACTTAATGATTCCAGACTCTAATTTACAGTGTGTTGTGACTTCAGAAAAGGAAGGAAAAAGAATAAATCTCAGCATGTTTTTCTTCATCTTTTCTTTACATGGCATACTTTTGTGTCCAATCTTTTGCTAGTTTGTTGTATCTGAGGAGAGAAAAGAAGAGAGTGAAGTGAGTGGATGATAAGCTCCGACACCATCAGCTACACACATTGTTCACATTGATATGAGTGGACAATAAAGCACCACTTGAGCCAGAGTGCGTACTCACTTGTCTTTGTCGTTCTTGTACATGTGTGCTATGTCTGGAACTAAGGGGTCGTCTGGGTTTGGATCACAAAGCAATGAACATATGGACAATAAAACTGGAAGGAAGAGGAATTTAAAAGATCACATTAGTTGGCATGTAGATAAAGGACGTTTAAAATGAGCCTGCCCCAGATAGATCATACTCGCAGTCTCCAGGAGTGATGACTGAGTGAGTGAGTGAATCATATTCAAAATTTTGATACTTTGGCAACATTGTTCTTTATTGTTGTTCATGTCATGCTAATGAAGCCAAAGTGATTTGATTTCATTTAAGAGATTTAAAAAGTGTGGTACAAAAAAATAAAAAATTGCACACAACATTACTACAAATAATGCAATTTGACAGAATTTGAGATAAAGTCTCAAAATCATAGTTTTACAGGTACCCTTCAAAAGGTCACTCCATCAGGTGACTTCACAGCCAATAATAATATAAAACACAGATAAGATGAAAAACTGACATGGTGCAGTAGTGTTGCAGTTATAGTTGACACACTGAGCGACTGCAGTTACCTTTAGACACCGTTAGTGCTGGAGACCACTGAGACCGTAGAATGTCCAAACAGATGCTCCCATTGCTGTTTATATTTGGGTGATAAATCTTAGTTGTAAAGGCTACCTGTAAAAAGAAACAGTGACACACATCATACAGCGTGTATGAGCAGAGAAGACGCACCACCACACAGCGGAGGAAATACAACGGTAGATGTGCATTTCAGGTCACCTGCCACCATGGCCGATAGCTTTTCCTTTTATTAATCAAAATCATTTCTTAAAAACTAATTCCTGAATTTGAACTAGTGAGGGATTAAGGTTACATGATATACTCCGTATTTCTAGTGCCTGATTCCACTCTGTTGATATTCTGAAGCGTTCTTCATGAGCTAGAAGCAACAGGTGAGGAAACAACTCGTCTTCAGACCCTGCTGTTACAGATACTGTACTAGTGTTTGCCTTGTAGCAAGAGGTTCAGTCCAAAACGTGGCTCCAGTGCTGTTTACAGTACTGACCCTGTTCTACATGACGGTACCACTGCTGAATGTAGGGAGGACAGTTGGGTGCAGAATTGCTGTCAACACAAACTAAAATTAGATCATATCATGTTTTCCTGTTACGTCCTTGTCAGGACGCTTCAGGACCAGTAGTGTTCAAAAGACATGTGGTCAAATGCACCCAGTCCACTTCTGCAAATGGTTTGAATGATCGGATCACAAAGTGTTTACACATGTAATTAGCGTTGTCCATTTGTGATCTGATAGCCCGAGACTCGTCCTAAAACCAAGTGTAAATAGGGTCTAAGTGTGGGAGAACAGTGTGCATACTCAAGACCTGCTAAGAATCGGCCTGTAGTATGGCATTGGGACACAGCGACAGTTGTAATAGTTCCGTTCAAGTGGATGGATGCATGGACAGTATGTTCTTACAGGTCCAGAATTTTCAGTTTGAGAGCATCTTTATTTGTATTTTTAACTGTGAGCGTTGCCTTGTAACCCCCTTCTATCAGCTAAATGTTGCCTAGTAATCAGAGGCTCAGGTCACGCAAGATCAAAATGACTGACATATGAACAAATTCTATTTTCTCAATTTGATGACATATGGCAGTTTTTAAGCAAGAGGTCATGCTATAGGTTTGATAATACCCTATAAGATTGTATGTTTCATAATGAATTCTGGAAGAAAAGCACCCTCTGCGCAAGTACTGGCTCAGAACAAGCGTCCATTACTATGATGAATGTAGAACTTGTCAGGTATAATCCCTTACCAAACGTATGAGACAGGAGACGTTTCCAGGACCAGAGGGCTTCCTGACTGCACAACGACTACAATAAATTTAAGAGCATGTCAGGCCGAGGCTTTGAGTAACCAACCAGCTCTTACCTTTGGTGGCTTGAATGGGTAGTCGGTGGGGAAGTGGATTGTGAGAAAGAAAACTCCTCCTTGGTAAGGACTGTCACCCTGACAAAAAGACAGAAAAAGTGTTCAGCAAGACCCAAATGACTGACAATCAGCACAGAACCGCTTTAGATTGTGGCCAGCTGGTGCCGCTTTAAGGCGTAGAGGTAATTAAAGCCCCTAGACCTAACAACTAATAAAATGACCACTATACCATGACAATAAGTAAGTGTAGGCCTTCCAAATAAAGAGGTGTAGATAATCTGTTGGTTTGTTTCCAACCTGTCTGATGAGGCTGTGTATACTTAAGAATCTGCCGATACGGCACGTATCACTATACACGGGTTAGGATTCAATACTGTCAGCAAGGAAACATGTTAGGATTTATTCAAACAACATTTAGGAAAACAGTCATAGTATAAAGAATACACCCCCATATGCAGAAAATCTGAGTTAATCTAAGTTTTCTTTTATTAATGCAATCAGAATAGCAGGATCTGCGTTTTCATTTTTCACAGTCCTGTAACCTCCAGCACTACTTTTTGTGCAATCTGAGCCACAAGTATTTGTTCATATTAGAATTAATAGTGTTTTTGAGAATCGATACGATATCACAAATCATAATACTGGGATACTCAGTGTTTAGATATTTTCTTACCCTACTGATGACAGCTCACCTTCGGAGATCCCAGTAGTTACCATAGTGATCAATTCCAGTTAAAAGCAAGCCGGCTATTTGATAACACAAGGTTAAGCTAATTTGCTAACTGGACTTCGTTACACAGCTTCCATTTGAGAATGTTTCAATTTCAAAATAATGAACATCAGCAATATTGATCCCTACTGCAGAATCTATCTGAGAGGCTAGAGATGTTTAGTTCTGTAGTCATGTGTTCAACCTGTTCTTACTCACAGGCGTCACTTTTTACATTCACTGTGCCCAACATGTCAACAGTATTGTATCTTGTCACAAATATCCTTTGTCTCCTTTATCTGACAATCTGTATTTGCTAATAATGCTTAACAAATATTAGAAAACAAACAACGTAAGTGCATTGAGCCAGAGTTATATGGGGGGATGCAAAACTACTTTACTAATGTAGCACAGTAGAGTCCGTATGAGAGGACTGAAAGCCTTAAGTGATGTTGTGATACTCACCGGACCCATTATGGTCGCCTGCCAATGAAACACTAAAAGCAATTAAGGGAGAAAAAAGGAGACACAGGAAAATATCAGCTGTACACGTCACAGACAAATGTTCATCAGCCATCATAGGCTTGTATTCATTGGCGATCGGATCATATATAGACAACTGACGGGATTAACTAACTTTCTATTAGCTTTAAGAAGTCTCTTTTCCATGGATCCGACACCCAGCACCTTATGCCTGTCAGGATCAGGCAGTATCTATTTCTTATACCTTCCTAACATTTCACCGGGGTATACCGTATATGACAGCATTTGTGTTTTGTTTGTTTTTAAAGCTGCGCAAAACTCGATTTGTCACTAAACTTACAATAGCTGGTCCACCTTAAAAGGTCAGTCCACCTTAAGTGAGACTGAGACAAAGTTGTCGATGACTTCAGGAATTGCCGCTTTCCCCCTGGACCATTCAAAATGGAACTAATCCAACTACAGCGGTATCGGATATCAGGCCAATACTGACTCAAATAGCTGGATCGGGTATGGTGACAATGGGGCCGATCTATATACTATATACATTATATACAGAAATAGTCATTCCTGTTTAAGTTTTGACCAAGTTGTTGCTGCATTTAAAAAGGTTTATACCTGAATTGTAGTTCCTGTTTATTCTGAAGATTTTTTACAGAGCTGCTGGTGCACAATGGATGTATTTGAGTTCAAAGATTCACTGACTGTGTAGTTCATTCACTTCTTTTACTAAGCGAAGAGGTCGCATCACTGCTCAAATGTACTTCAGTATGCGCCTCGGTAAATGACCGCATTACCGCTCAAAGACATTTTAGTATGTGATGCGTGAGAAATAGTGACATGAAATGTGCATGTGTAGCGTTACTCACAGTCATCGCCCACTGGTCCAGCAGAGCACTGTGCTGGAGGGTCCCTCTGCAGGTCATGCAGCTCCTGCTCAATGCAGCAGAAATAGGTAACAAAGGTTAGTTATTCGGGCACTGATTTACTTCAGTGAAAACTGAGTGGGCACCAACGGGATGTTTTCTCTTGGTATTCCTGTTGATTGAAGTTTGAGTTTCTGTAAGCGACATCCCTCTTTGTGACTAATGCCGATTATATTTATCCACACAGTTTTGTTTCTCTATTACACAAACTATTAGACTAAAGACTTCCTTTCATGTTAACCACATAAGTATTTCAAAGATAGATATCAGATAACAGCATAAACGTTGACAAAAAGTGGCTTTGACGTGTGCTCTCCACCACGATGGAAAAGGTTAATACTAAGCATTTACAAATCAAGGTAAAATATGGCAAGGTACTCCAAGGTTGTAAATATAAAAAAGTCCACTATCAATTTGTTATGTCACTAATTTACCAACATCAGCAACATCAACTGGGTAGAGGATGCACAGTGGTTTGGGTGTGGCTAAATGTATTTGCGCCATCAGCTGCATCAGTTTTCACGGTGCACCTCACCACATACACACATCCTTTCTTTACGTTTCTTCTCCTGCACATTCCCTGACAGCACTAGCTAACTAGCAGGGCTATGATAGCAATAAACTGAGCCACGGTTAGAGATGAACGGCAGTATGTGTTCACGAGTAACTTTTCTGGTCACTGCAGTACTTGTCTACCGCCACGAGGACGAGGACAAGTACAAGTAGTATGACAGGGCTGTTGTCCGGTTGCTTAGACAAGCTGGAGAACACGCAGAGTGACAGCCTCAACAACAGTGACAGACTGGCATGGAAGCAGCCAGGGTAGTTACTAAGCTAGCTAAATTACTGGCGAGCTAGCACAGAACTTTGAAGTTGTCATTGGCCGCTGTATTTGTTCTGGGAGGTGTCAGCATACAAATTATTTCCCAAAACGTTACAAAGTTAGCCAGAAGTCACTTTAATGCAGGGATAGTGTCAAACTCGTTGTTAATAAGCCATTTTGTTGAAATTAACTCTTACGTTAGCTTCTGGTGGGCCAGCTACAATTAGCTGGCAACCACAACTAGTCAGTCAGATTTACCTTCTGTATTCTTTTCAGTGCCATGTTGACTGATGCAGTTTGCTCCTGAACTCACGTCGACTCGCTCTTTAGTTGAATTTATTGCTGGCGAAGTCAACGGCTGTTGATTATTCCCTGAGACTTCGACAGCCGGGGATGCGTTTGTGTTTTTGTGAAACCTCTTTTGTTTCCGCTTCCTCCTGTTTACGGTCGCTCCTCCGAAGTGGATCATGGGAAACGTAGTTCGCGATTTGGCGTAACCGAATATATTCTTGAGAATGACTCTTGGGTTGATATAACTTCTTATAATCTCAGTTTCCGATTCGTTTAAAGCCCATTGAAGGTTTATCTATGCTGTGGTTGCAAATTATGAAATTTTAATATTAAATGAGCATGTAATAAACGATCATAAAAACAAAAAAAACATGAGGCCTAATTTTGATTTCAAAAATACTTCTCCAGTCAGTGTTGATTTAGAATACATCATACATATTGAGGAATTTTCCATTAACCTATATTTTCTCTCATTTATTATAAGTTACATGCACATCCACATGTTTAATACCTATTATGTACTTAATACAGGCCCATCTCAGAAAAGTAAGCATATTCCAAGGAAGCTGATGGAGGCTTTATTGTTTCCACAATAGCCTACTATTACATCCTAAGGTGATGATTGTTAACAGATGAAACATGGTATGGATGGAAGACAACAGCTGAAATCTAAGCTTCTTTTTTCTATTTAATTGTACTACTTTCCCCAAATAACTTGAATGCAGCATTAAACGGGCCATAATTTTTTTCAAAGTATACATGATTTGCAAAAACACCTGTAGTTTATAAGTGCAGTTGTGCTTGTCTTCCAACAGCTGGTGCAGTTTAGAACATTAGAAGTGTTTCCATGATGCCCAAAAACATACGAGTCACTCTAAGTTGATGATTTTCAGAAGCACCTATAAGAGTTGCTCTGCTGTGCTACATCCCTGTAATCTCAAACAAGAGTTTTCAGATAAGGGCCAATAACAAAAATATCCTTTCCATGATCACAAATATCCATTCATCCACCCTACACAGATCATCGGTCACATTCAAATAATTTGACCTGAGAAAAGACACATGGAGAACATCAAACTAGCAATGAGTATGGCACACGATGGACAAAGAGCAAGACCTCCTCTGCTTGGTTGCCGATGAAAGGATCCAACGAGTGTGGCATTGAAGATGA
The DNA here is from genome assembly GCF_004355925.1 of Anarrhichthys ocellatus. Lineage (NCBI taxonomy): Eukaryota > Metazoa > Chordata > Actinopteri > Perciformes > Anarhichadidae > Anarrhichthys > Anarrhichthys ocellatus. Next base: position 17,832 of record NW_022280582.1, on the reverse strand, counting down.
TGTCACGGCAGTCCCTGTGGTGGGGACTGAGGGTGATAATCGCAGTGGAAAGCCAAACAGAGAAAAGGGACCTGGTGCCAAAGTGAGTGGGGTCGAGCCGAACCATGCCGTGGAACTGAGACATGAGGAACAAAAACAATACGATCTGACAGGGAACAGGTGGAAATGAGCCAATATACTGTTTACACTGCAAGGCTGATGTGGGAGGAGGGAACAGGTGAGCAGGTGGGTGGGGCTGTCAGGTGATGAGGAACAAGAATTTACTGCAGGTCAGGAGGGCAGGAGGGAGTGGTAGGCTCTGAGATGGCAGGAGAGTTTGCAGGGGAACGAGCAGACGGGGAGAAAATACAAAAAAGAGCTGAAAATCCCTTTGACAACTAAATTCTTCTGTAAACCTAATTGTCATTAAAAGCATTCATGTTCAATATAACACACTTAAGGATGAGTGTGTACATGTAAAATGTGCCAGGTATAAATAATCAAGCAGGACATACTTCCTCAGAAATAATTATGGTAATTCATTTTGGCACAGCCCACTAACAAGTACGTTGTATACTTGACAACTGAGCATACTCCATCTGCTTATGAAGCTCATGAGATGTGGTTGAAAGCTCCAAAAAAAGCTAGTCAGATTACATTGTGAAATAAATACTTTGGTTAAGGCTTTAGAAGACGTCCCGCCACATGCAGCTTGTTCCCAACTGTGTTTCCAGTGCAGTACTTAGCGATGCATACTGTACCTGGAGGTACAAGGGAATAAGATCTGTAATTAGGGAATATGTATAAGAGTCTGGGATCATTTATACTGCAGGTATATTATCATGAACAGATGCATATTCTAACATTACTGGGTAGAGTATGACCTACTGAGCAACAAAGCTGGACATTTGGGGGAAGGAGGTTAATGAGTTCTGTTGCACTTCATAAGTCTGTTGAGATTTGTTTCAAAATGGCCATGTACTACAAACTACATTGGACATTTCATAAATGAAAAAGTATTTTTGTAACGGTTTACTTATCAACAATTTCCACTTGCATCCAAAACTGAGCAGACCTGTTGTAAAAACCACGCCATGCCTGGTAGTTAAGTATAAAATATTTTCTGACTTCCCATTATTATCATTATTATTATTATTATTATTATTATTCCCCTTAATCTGACATCTTCACTTGTACCTAATGCATGTATCAGTGGGACTTGTACCAGTAGCTAGTATTCTGTTTTTAACGTGTTATTAACAGTTTTGAAAACAGTGTGTTAGCATTTGAAAAATATGCTGCAAATATAATGTGTTCTGCAGGTGGTGGAGTGTGAATGACAAAAGAGTTCATGGATTTTGGAACATGTGGTCGAATGAATTTTGTGTGAGAGCAATGAAAAGCGATTCAGAGTTTGGTCCACATGGACTTCTGTTTCACTGACTGTGTGAAGAGTTTTGACAATGTGACTTCAGTTTTGACTAATGCATGTTAGCAATCAAAGAAAACTGTTATCAGTCAGTTTTCCACACATCAGTTCATACTGGACTGTGGAAACGAAGGGGTGATTATTGACTTTAACAAAGATAATATGAAGAACATAGCACATTGAGGTCTGAGCCTCTATGTTCGAATGATATAATACAGACAGAAATCACGAGCCCAATCAGAGTAGTGATTGTATTCGTACATGATGTAATACAGATGTAGGCCTACAGCATAAACACAATCATTATGTTGTTATGAGCAGGAGAACGGACTGGGCAACACTTCATTCTAGTGTAAACAGAGCTGTAATCTGTTTACTGTTCCAGTATTTGTGTTTATGGGACTTTGGGCCAATAGGAGCGATATCATGAACTTTATAACAGATAAGTTTAATTGTCATTGCAATTAGAGACATGGACCCGTCTGGAAATCTTATATGACGGAGATTTTCTCAGGAGGGTTCATTTGCACTCAGATCATTTATTTCATGCATTCCGTTACTTTGTGCACAGTCGTATTTCAATCAAACAGAATGTTTGTAGCACATTTTTGGTCCGAGAGAACTCAAGAAATACTCCAGTACCCTACTGTTATCCATTGACACTGATGGTTTTATTGTAAGCAAAGGTTGTCTTTCATTCTAACAAATTTATTATTGAAGGGTCGGGAAGTCCACTCATCGAATACAATGTGTGAAGCAAAGACAAAACCAGAGGCAGACAGCTGAGAAGATTTAAACATCCCCTACAAATGATGTTCATATGCAGGTTATTTGTACTCGAGATCCTCGATCCCTCATAGCATTCAGTTCCAGTTCAGAAAGAAGTGTGACATTCGAATGGCACTTGCTATCTACAGCACACACTGCCTATGATATTCTACTGATGTAAGAGAACATCATGAAACTCACTGTTAGTGTAACAAACATTATGTTACTCTATGGTACATTCAAAAAAATAAAATAATTATAATAATCATAATAATTATAATATTAACATAACGGAGGGTTTTAGTGCACTAATCCAGGTTTGTTCATATTAAATGTCCCGGTTCAATTCAGCAGTTTAGACATATTCACATTTTATCATCTGGTTCCCTCCCACAGCACCACTGGTTTTGCTGTACACTTTCCAATACCCAAAAGCAATGGAATTGCTCTGTCATTGACTGTTATTATTTATAGGTTCACAAGCCCCCGAGTGTCAGAAGCATCATCTGAATGTGCACAAACACGATTATTACAGTTGTGTATAATTAGTCCTAGATCCTGACAAAGTTGGACTTTGCTCAGTGCTGATCTCAGCACTCTAGCTGTCGAATAAACTACAGCTAATAAAACTCACATGCTCATGCCTAAAATAACGCCTAAATATTTATATTGGTGGGGATATGGCATCACCGTTGAACCAAGATCTAATTGCTGCCTGAAATGTACTATTTGTAACTCCTAGGTAACACGATTTCAGTTAAAGAACTAAATCAATAACATATGTAGAAAACTATGTCAGTGACAATACATCGTCAAAACAAAATTGTTGGGGAAACCATCCTGTTCTAAACGATGATTGGGGGACAGGCAACAGGTGCTTGATGAATAGATGTGTCAGTATACCATTTTTCCATCTACTACACTTAAAGTTAACAATCTGTATTGAAGGAGGTTTCAATTTACCCAATCCCTTTTGAAAATAAATAAAAAATACAATTGTAGATCTTTTTTCCTTGATTCTTACTCTAATAACTGAAGTAACAATAATTATAAATGATTGATACATGCTATTGAAGACTTTTTTTCCTCATTCATCAGCGAACCTATTCTGTCCAAATGATCCAAGTGTTGACAGATCTGTTTAGGCTAATGCCTCTAAAAGGAAGGAGTCATTTGGGACAAGGTCTTGATGATTTAGGATATGATGGTGGTATACCACTGGTAAGGGATAACGCTGTTCGGCAATAACGAGCCTGAAATAGTTCAAATAGGTCTTTTGATTCAAAACTGTAAGCCCATTCGGCAAATAAATAGAAATATCTATTTCACACATAAACGCACTACACCGTACGGAAAACGCAATGAAATCAAGGCGGCTGCTGTTGCCGTGAAGGTATCTCGTGTTTTGCGACAGTAACGGAAAGTGTCGCAAACGTGTGGGAGGCTTTGGGCACTGTTTGATACGTAGTAAGGTAGCCGCCTACACTGACCTGGATATCTACAGCTGAGGGGAAGTCTGTCGGTCCCTTTTAATATCATGGATTTTAATACGACAACGCATCGTGTTTGTGCTCATCTTCAACGGATAGCCCTTCGTCCTGAAGGCGGTTGTACAGCAAGTGTGATGTCCCTCTGGTGTGCTGAATTGTGACGCGAGGAGGGGCTTGCTAAGCAGCCTAATGGACAGTATCGATGACTTAGCAATCAAAACCAGAACTGAATATCCTCTCTATGCAATTATATTGTCTCCATTCGCCCTGTCTGCTTCTCTGTTTGCTGACTGGAACTGGATATCACTCTTGAGCGTGTCGTAACATCACCTTTTCATAAAGAAAACAGTATTTACATCTCTGGAGCGAGGAAGTGGAGCTGCGTCAGGCTACCTGAACTTGATCAAGATAAGACCGGACGTTGGGTGACATTGCCTTCGTAATAAAGGTGGCAAACATATTTGTTTTTGACATTAAACAACGATGTTTGGGATTAGACGGAGACGTGACACTTGGCTTAAACGACAGCCGGCTTTTGAATAGCAACAGAGATCTCCGCCTTCATTATTACCGTGGTACCTACGTCGCCCTTCGTTTTATTTTAGAAACCGCGAGCGGAAGTTGTGCTCGGTCCTGCTGTTTTGACCCTGGTAGGAAGTGGGATGTGGCCAGGGTGTATTTATGCTTCTGTTTTAAGATATGAAAATCATTGATTTAGCGCTGCGTCGGGAGCCCTGTTTCACCACCGGACACAGCGGGGATTACGACAGTGTTGCTGTCCGTCAGTGTGGTTGTTGTTGGCGGTCGAAGACGGCGAACACGACCGAAGCTGCTGTGCTGGTTTCGTCTGGACTGGACTATTTCCATGAGGGCTTCTCAACCTCACGTCCTAACAATTTGTGTGCGGGACTGTATTTTGTGCTTACGTAATAACAGTATGTGAATCGATAGTCATATCGTTGACTTTTTTATTTTATATTTTTCTTGGACAAAGACGTATTGCCCCCCCCCTCACACACAGTTTTATATATATATATATACATTTTTTTTTTTTTTTTTGCAAATGTCAACAAGTCATCGTCAAGTGATGATGGAATCCTCTCTAGCTCTCGGAAGACTGGAGCTGACCCCCAGTTCAGGCGCTGTTGGGGTCAGCCTGACCCCGCGGCTCACCGGCGGCCACCCCGCGAAGGAGACGTGCGGTCAGCGGCCACTGGGGCCACAAGGCCCGGCTCATCTGAACGGCTGCGTCCCGCTGTCACATCAGGTGGCGGGTCACAAGTATGGAGTGGATACAGTGGGTAAGTACTTACTTCCCTGCAGTTATAACTTTTTTATTATTAAGACCTGGGTACTGAATGTTGCTTGTCCCACCTACATGCAACTGACATAACGAATTGTTTAGGTTCAGCGGACAATTCGGCCTACAAATAACCCACCAACAGTTTGGGGAGATCAATTAGCTGGAAGTGAAAGATGATATTTATGGAAGACAGGTATGAGTGCTGTCAACACGAGCAGTAAATTAGGAGATTTTGTGATATAAGTTTGGCTTGGTGAATTTTTTTCCATGCAGGACGAAGCAGCATGCCTAGCTAGGAGTTAGGATTCCTACACCTGTATTACTAATTAATCAGATTATGTTTCTCACTCTGTCTGTACTCTACTGTACAGCTATAACTACAACTTCACACGTGGTTCCCTGCACTAAATCTGATCTGAGATCATTTGTGGATTTGTAACCATGACATCCCCGTGCCCCGGTCTCCCTCTAGTCTTCACTGGCACACACTCACTCATGTACACAGGACAACTGACATTATTAAAGCCTCCATTGTGTGCTATCAGACGAGGTGCTGAGCTGAGCTGAGTGCATGTTACACTGGGCAGCTGCTGGTAGTCACAGTAGCTCTCAGATGGGTCAGTCAGTAACCTTGATGAATGACACACATTTATGTTGTGGGGCAGGCATTCTCACTGTGACCTGCAGTCAGCCAGGACAAACCTGTCTATCCACCAGTTTGTATTTGGCTGTAGTGTTCCTGTTTAACATGAGCCATTTAGATGAAGTGTGTACACCGTGTTTTCTTTGGTGTGGTGGTTCAACATTTACTTCCATTCCCTGTGTTGAATTACAGACTCACCAGGACTGTAAGCAGAAGTTTCCTGCCTGTTGTGTTTTTTTTAATGATATATATATATATATATATATATATATATATATATATATATATATATATATATGAGAATGAGTTTCAGTCTCAACTAGTAATGCTGGTAATCAGTTATAACTTCATGAGCTCCTTGTGACACCAGGGACCATAAATCAATGCACCAGGTTCAGTTAAATGCTGCATGATTTTCCTCTGTGGGTAATCAGTCAGTGTGAACACAAAATGGAGCAGAAGTAAAACGCAGTAATGTATCACCTTTGCTAGAGCTATAGTGATAAGTTCATTAATTGTTTACATGATTCACAGAAAATTAGAAATGTCTCACCATTATAATATGCGTTGTTGTATATTGGTCCCAAGAAGTAAAGGAAGGTTGCACCAATCCACCGCTTTCTCTCCCGATACCAGTTTGATACCTCAACTCTCTTTTGCCCAAATATAAAATGTGTGTACCTCACCACGGGGAACTTCCTGGAACTCTGCATTAGCAGAGTCACCTGGATCCAAATACCTCAGTTCTTCTTATTAATGCCTGTCTCCATTGTATTCGTAGATATAAAGAGTTTCCACACATTTCCTGGTTCCAGCTTCTCCAGTTTAACCAGTTTCTGTTTTTATTGTTTGCCCATAGTCAATTTTTACTTTCCCTTATACAAATTGTTGTATTTATTAGCCGTCATCAAATAACTAAAAAAGACAAAAGTTAACTGTCCCGTTTATTTATTCAGAAGGAGGTGAGATGTCTCCTCAGCTTCCACCGTCTTCAGCTCCAGAAAAAGCCGATATGTAGAAGTCTTTCTTACCACTTGTTGCTAGATTTACTAGCCCAACGAGGTATTTTACCGTCCCAGGCAATATATAAATAAATATATTTGGGGTTTGGACTAACTGTTCATCACCCCGGCCTCTCGGATGGGAATTCTTCACAGTATTGTGACATTCTATAAACTAAAAAATCAATCGATAAATTCAAACAATCATTGATTGAGTTATCAATAATGAAAACAATCATTAGCCCTAAAGCTATATTGCATAACATTTATTTGCTAGTCACTTAATTCCCCCAAATATTCCAAATGGAAAATGACATGAATAGGTATTTGCCAGGCTGGCAACCAGGCATCAACATTTGGTTGCTGTCACTGAAATAATGCTTGCCATTTTTAGCCATCTTATATTTTGAGTAATGGGACATGTATACATCTCAGCTCAAAGACGGAGGGACACTTTGCCTCCCAGGACAAATGTCCTTTGTCTTTGTCCTTCACTTTCATCTGGTTCTTTGTCAGTTGAATCACTTTGTTTGTGATGTTGGTGGGTTTGTCAGTTTACAATTATTCCAACAATTAATGAAAATGTTTTTATTTTTAGGTGCACATTTGGCTGTTTGCAGTCCTTATTTTTTTATATGTTAAAAAGTGGTTGCCCATTTCTCAAACCGGTTACATTGGTGTCTGTCTTTAATATACTCTGTCGAATATTTCGTCCTTCCACCCCCAGTGCAAGGAGAACGAGGCCTTTAAAGAAGCAGTGATACAGTAATGTGGAATGAAACAATCATTAACATAACGAGGCAAACTAACAGGCAGGGAAATGTGGAATAGACACAGTATTGAGACTGAGCCAGCAGTTCCCTAATGTCTCCAGGACAGTTTCAGAACAAGCAGTGGAATCCTGTTCAGCTTGTACTGTTGCTGACTGAAAGTGATCCTGCTTACTCCCCCCACCCTTTCTGTTCCTCCCCATAACGTCTCTGTTGGTGTGTGTAGTTAGGTCATAATGAAGTTACAGGCTCTGATGCAAGACAGAAAGGCAAAGGTGAAAGTCTGCTGTGTGACTCAGTAGTCCTCACCTGTGAGCTGCTGCATGGTGATTGTTCATGTGGAAGGCGGGGCAGGTCTTTGGAACAATTTAACCTGCATGAAGCTACAACTGTCTTCACGACTGCCGGTCAGTTCTTCACAAAGGACGGCTGGTCACTATGGTTTGAGTGTTCTGAGGTAGAGAACCAGTACCAGTCCTTTCAGAATGAGGCAAACATTTACAGTGGGTGGACATTTCAGCAAGACAATGATCCAAACACAGCCAACGAAACTCTCAATTGGTTTCAGAGAAAGAAAATAAAGCTGCTAGAATGGCCCAGACGATCACCTGACTTGAATCCAATAGAAAATCTATGGAAAGAACTAAAGATCAGAGTTCATAGAAGAGGCCCACGGAACCATCAAGACCTGAATACTGTGTGGAAGAATGGGTCAAAACCACACCTGAGCAATGCATGCAACTAGTTTCTCCATACGACGGGCTGTTTTTCCGGTGTAACCGGTAACTCCACACATGCCGTGGAGCTCTAAATGTTTGCAGAGAGAGACATCATGTTTCTGACTGTTAGAGCCAAATATGGTGTTGTAAATACAACTGTATTTCTCATGTGTTGGGTGGCGCTGTACTAACGTCCTGGGCGCAGGTATACAGTATAGGTCCTGAAATCACCGTTGTTGTCAGGTGTTTGACCCCGGAAGGGTAAAGGGTTTTGACCGCTTTACGGTAACAGTTTGAAGTGTTTCGGTAAATGCTCCGTTTAATGTCGGTTGAAAGAACGGGACTGTCTTTACGTTGTTCCACGCCGAGAAAATAAACAAACTCTCGTTCAACAAACTTGTCTGTGGATGATGTACCTAATGCGACACACATCAATTGTGACCTCCGGTCATCTAGACGTACAACCAGTGCGTCAACCAGGTCCTACCAGTACCTTACAGTAGAAGACTGGGCTTCTTTAACACGGACTATCCTAGACGGCTTTCTGAATACCAGAGTCCATGTATTTCTTTCCTGTCTACCTGCTCAGCAATCTGATTGAACTTGTGAACAAAGAGTGATTGTTTGTGAGGATGAGTTTCTCATTGACAGCTCATGGAGACCGATCTGTATTAAAGGCCTCATGCTGCTCTCTGTCTTCCTCTCTCAGAAATCACCCCATCCTTTTCTCTTCTTATTCTTAGTCCACATAGTGCTCCCTCAGAGTTCATGATTCAACATTAAACATTAACTTCAGTTGTGCAGAGCCAAGTGTTTCTGTTTGAATGCACGATGTGTTTTACATTTACAGAGATTCACTGCTCACGGACATGCAATAGATTTTGACTGTGCTTCAGTACAAGGGTTGGAAACAGAGGACCGGGTGCTTCTTGTCAGCTGTTACTTCTTATTCTTCACCGCTTGATTTTTTTAGTGGCATCTTTGTATTTGTTGCAGGCATTTTGCAGCATCCAGACGGAACAGTCCTGAAGCAGCTTCAGCCTCCACCCAGAGGTCCACGAGAGATGCAGTTTTACAGCACGGTAACAGCCTCTACAACAGTATCAACACCTGTAAAATGGTTATAGACATGACAACAAGTGTTTATATATTGACTAGCTTTATTATGTGTATTGAATAAAGTGTTACAAATCATTTTTTAAAGAATAAATCCGGTAACAATCTAGGTGAGATTAAGGTTGTAGTGATACAATATGTAACACACCTTCTGTAACTTCACCATTTCTTTAGTGCATGAGCTGTTGCCAAACAGAAAAGTCAAGCAAAGTGCTTCATTGTCCAAAATATCAATGAGAACAATGCACCTAATGCGAGAACATTTTCGTACTGTTAACTTTCTTTTCCTTTCTGTGAGTACGGGTGAGCCTTTATATTCAGCAAACACTCCTAACTTTGACTTAAACCGTGTAAACGACCAGCGGGAACATGATGAATGTGAATAAATGAGCGTGTGTTCTAGATTAGCATAATCATCGCCCCAATAATACCATACAAGTCTACACGTACCGTCCCATATGTCCTATGATGAAGTCCTGCTCTCTGAGATGCATAACGGAAAGTTTATCATTAATAACGGCGTCAGCAGAATTAAGGGATGTGCTAAAGACGAGGACAAATGAGGAGTCCTGTTAGTGTCACCTCAGCGTCGTACTGTCACTGAAGTAAACAGGAAGTGGTTTCATATGAAAACCGGCTCCCCACAGCCAGGCGTGGATGACTGCAATGGGAGAGGGTCAGATGATTTAAGATGCTCATATTAATATTGTAGTGTTACACAACAGCATCTACAGCCAATTTAAATGACTGGTGATACTGTTGGTCTACATGAATGCATATAGAAGGACATTAGGATGCGAGTCCGACAGGAGAATGTCAATATAATTATTATGACGTGTAATTTATATAGAGATTTTTAATCTCATAATTGCTTCAAAGTAATACAATCCATTAGTGACAAACATAGGATAGCAGCAGACTCATGTTACATCACTCGTAAATTGTGTTCGTACCATAAAATTCAAAACAGGAGGAACTTGATGAGTGCGGCAGGTTGTCCTAGAGAACAGCTCTGTTGGTCCCAGTGGTTCTTGCATGAGGCCCAGTGAGCGTAAATATAACCTAATGCTACACTGTGCATTGGGTGCCTCGGCTTTGGTTTATATATTACAGCTTCAGTTATATTTATGAATGATTAATCTATTATTTTCTCTTTTGAAATATATTACAGTGAAGAGGCACATCTTCAAATTCTTTGAGTTGTTCTGATCAACAGTTCAAAATCCAAATCATTTACAAAGAGCATCTTTCATATTGAAGGCATTACTGTCTGAGTTACTTCAAAACATTCAAAATAGCTGTCGATGATTTATTTTTTGTCAACCAACTAATAGACTAATCATTTCAATTCAAGTTGATCTCTCAGTTCATAGTTCAGCATCACATTGCATATGGTCAAATATCTTCACATTTCATCACGATGCTCTCACACACTGTATCCACTTGTAATTTATAGTTTGTACGCAAATATTGGGACGGACCACAGAATGCAGATCCCACTGTCCTGACTGCATTCTACTCAGATTTAATGCAGTGTGTTCACTTTTCATAAAGACAGATTTATAAAAATCACAATATATCGCCTTGCTAACTGTGGCAATATATTGAATGGATGTGAATGCATGGAGAAATGTAAATGCTTCGTTATCAGCGTAGATATCAGACATTCCACATGGGTCTATGTAATCACATGGGTCTATGTATGTGCGTGTGTGTGAGAGATTTGCTTTGGAGCTTAGTAGCACTGTCAGTCTCAGCAACTCTCAAACAAACAGGAGTGAGTCATGGTGTGTCTGCCTGTCTCTAAAAGGATCCCAACAGGGCTGGGAGTCCACTAACTGTACAACAGGTCACATTTCACACAAATGTACGTCTGTGTGTTGTACTGAACTTTGATCATGTTCATGCTGACACATTCAGATTTTTCACTTTCCATCAGAATAGTTTTTATTTTTATTAGGGTGGAAAAGAATAATTGCATTGGCGTTCTACTGAAGATCCCCCGGGTCGGTGCTGATGATGCATGAGTCCATCAGCAGATCTTTGATACCTGATTCATGACGTCATTACTCTAACTAACACAGTTCTAAAAAAGGTTCTTTCTTCTCCAACGTGAGAGGAACGAAGCCGCTTCTGTATCGATTCTAAAAACTCTGTATTGATTTTAAATTAATAGTTCACACGCAAAGATGAACTCAGTCAAAACTTTCTTTCATTTGCAAAGAGTTGTGTCCTCTCAATGTGCTGGGATGTTGGATGTTGCAGGGACTGAGATGAAGGCAGATGCAGATTCCTCTGGCAGTGTGTTCTTCATACGATGACATTCTTTCTGAAAATTAGATTTTTTTTAAATCGCTTCCAGTGTCGCAATATATTGTAACTCCTTGTGATGGATATTTTTCAGTAGCTTATGACATTTGAAACAACAATTCATTGAGTGACGCACACCGTAATGAAAATAATCACTAGTTGCAGCCCTACACTAAATATACAGTGTCCACATGTAGGTACTGTATAGTATGTTAATGTGTGTGTGTGTGTGTGTGTGTGTTAGGTGTATGCAGAGGACTGCTGTGATCCATGCCTTCTGCAGCTCCAGAACCATCTGCCCAAGTACTACGGCACCTGGTCCTCTCCTGACAGCCCCAATGGTAAGAGACTGACCTGTGTGTGTCCACCTCTCTAGAGTCCAAGTCCAGAATACATGCAGGTCAGGTGAACCGGTTTGTCCTATCGGATACTGGTATATAGCCTGACCGATACTGGATTTTTAAAGTCAATACTGATAAATGGGGGGGCAAAAATCCCAATTTTGTCCAAAACAAACAATGTTGATTTTTGTTCTGTGGGGACAAACCAGATAACTGTAGCACCAGATTTAATGGAAACACTAAAAATACTTCCTACCCAGTTTGGCGTTCCTGTCCTACAATGTCTTGTTATGTACAGCAAGCTGTTCTCATCCACTGCTCGTACTTCGACCTACGAAAAGTACTGCACCGTAATTCATATACGACCCACGTCATCGTGAGCCCCGACATGCTGGGCTGCCTCTTAGCAAGTCAGGTGACGTGGTACGAAGAGCGACAAAGTCTGTGTAGGAAGAAGTCTGGGTGGATGGCGGGGTCAAACATACACAGGACTTTCACCCAGGAGACTGCCGTTTGTGTCGTTTGTGAACCAACAGTCAACTTATTTTAATAACAGACATACTTATTTGAACCTAAACCGCAATCTTTTCTGCACCACAAGGGCTTGCACAGGGGCTCTGATCGCTCACCTAGCTGGACATTTGTAGAACGCACGAAGAGTGAAAAATAACTTCAAATTCACTCTAAGGAAAGATGGTATTGGTACAATTCCAGCTATGAAAGCCGAATACCTTGAGCTGTTAATTCTTCCTCTTCTAAGATATAAAGTCATGCAGTCAATAGTCAAAAAAGTCACATAATCATAAAAGAAACGTGTCATTAGGAATATTCTTTTTTTTAAAAAGGCCAACATCAGTCTCCTATGAACAAGCTAGCATTGCCTCCATACATCCTCACTGTTTCCAGACCTGTACCTGAAGCTGGAGGACGTGACCCGGCGCTTCGTCAAGCCGTGCATCATGGACGTGAAGCTGGGCCGGCGGAGCTACGATCCGTTCGCCTCGCAGGAGAAGCGGGAGCAGCAGATCAGGAAATACCCACTGATGGAGGAGATAGGCTTCCTGGTCCTCGGCATGAGGGTGAGTTTGACCTGCTGGTGTAGGGGATCTCTAATCCATCAATGGAATGGTCTCCGAGTGGGGTTCAGATCACATCTTTGTTTCCTTTCAGGTTGAAACTGGTTTACTGGCACTCCACTAGAACTGATCTGAACAACAACTCGGAGTAATGCAAGTGCAAATGGGATGAAAGGCACACATATGCACTGTCCTTTCCATCTTTGAGAAGTTCAAATGTAATCTTCTTCTTCTTTTTTTACAGTATTCATGGTAGTTCAATGGAGAACTACCATGAATGGTGCTTTGGGGTCTCTGTATTAATTATTATTATTTTATATTAATTAATTATTAAAACTGAATTTGAAGCTCTGTGTGCAGAATGACAAGAATATATTAATCCAAAGCTGGTGACAAAACCCTAGAACTACGGATCAGGGAGGTCTGTCACACTGCAGCCGATACGTTGCCTTCGAAAAGGTTGTTTTAAAGTTTAGATGTGTATGTTGCAACCGCTGCCGTCAGGAGGCCTTTACACACCGAAGACGTGACGAATAAACAACATGATAATGCAAAAATTCTGTCCTGCAAATATTTTTCATCACACCGGCGGTGATGCAGATTTGAGACAGTGGCAACACTTTTTTATAAAGGTTTGAATGGAGTCATACAGGCAGAGGGTCCAGAGCAGCGTCTGGAAGGCTGTCTGAGGTAAACTGTTGCTCTGAGGGAATTTGAGTTCCCTCTGGTAAAGAGTTACGCAATGTGTATGTCCAAGGCTTTTATTGTGAAAGGTAAGAAGAGAAGGCGTAGATCTGGTCTGTTCGCCTTTGTCAAGGTTGAAAGGAGTAATAAAGTTTTCCGTCTTGGTTGGGAGTATGGAGCCTCCGCCTTGATGAACATTATAAGTTTCGAATGTGTCCGTTCCGCACAACGTGATTGGTCGATGCCTTTATTCGTTAAGTACTCAAGAAAAAAAAAAACGGTTTAAAAATAAATAAATAAAAGTATGTGAAAACTAATCACACAAAATAACTGTAAGCTTAATTGTATTAATTTGCTTGTACTCCGATCACTTTTAAGCTCCATACAGTAAATGTCAACACTTGTTGCACAGATGTGCAAAACAATTTACAACTCTACCAGGGGGCACAGACAGGAAGTAAACAAAATACATTTAACAAACAGTGCAGCAGTGTAGATAAATGTATATACTACTAACACAAATCTTTAAATAAAAGCATAGTTTTCATAGCTTTATACATATCTGCTATTAACATGATAGCAGAAGTAACTGATAACACCTTTCATACGCGGCGTGATGAACAACATAAGGTGCTGTTGAACCTCCTGAAGCAGGTCAATGATTAACTATCTGAAATATGTTGACATTGTTGACTGAGCGGTACAGCCCATAATGCACACGCACACACACACAGTGGAGCATGTAAATAGCTGCTATTCATCTGTTTGTTGAATCTCTGTAGAATCCGACAGTGCAGCAGTAAACACGCCTCATGAAGAGTCAGATAGAGAAACCTTTATCGCTTCCATCAGTTTCCATTACAACTTACTGACAGCATCATCATCCGTTTTCATGCCTGCAGCAGGAAGCAAACGAATTTGCGAATTTGCATTAATTTCTACGAAGTTAATGCTGTGTTCATATTGAGGTGGAACACTGGGCGTTGAATTTGAAAGGCACGGCAGAAAAAAGAACCCATTCAAAAATAAGTTGTCAAAGTTGTTAATGGCAGCCATTGGGTGGGACAACAGTCCATAAATAGATATAATAAATATCCACATTTATCACCATGACCTTACATAAGAGGGAGGGTAACCGATGAAGGTATGGGTGAGAGTGGCTGGTATTCAGCTAATGAAATGTGTCATTTATTACTAACTGCAAGTCTTTGTGTACTGAACCCGCCGATTGATGGTTTGACCTGATCCTCAGTGTAAACCTTATGGCTGTATGTCTCCACCCTTTGTACACCGTAGCGCTCTGACTTTTGTTCATATGTTCTCTATGGATTCCTGTACAGGAGGTCAACTTCATGTTTGATGTGTGCTACAGCAGCGTGGACTGAGAAGTGACAGCGTATTACTGTAAAACATGCACATTTAAACTACTACCCTGCACACGGCCAACTTTCTCTAGCAGGAATGTATGCGGAGGGTGCTGAATTATCCCGTATTGTCTAATGTGCTGTAGTGTAAAAAGGAACTTAACTTTAGGCAGTACCAATCCACAGTTTTATATGAACAACAGATCAGATGATTATTTATAATGTTTCAAAAAGAAGTCTGGTTGTATAGAAGTCTATGAGAAAATGACTCTACTTCTCTCTTGATTTATTACCTCAGTAAACATGAGTTTATGGTCTCAATCTCTAGTTTCAAGTCTTCTTCAATAAGCAAGCAAGCAAAAAGCATGATGTTCATTTAGTAAATGATGTCCATTTAGAGTCAAACAGACCATAAAGCAGGGTACGCTTTAGGGCGGGGCTACACAGTGATTGACAGGTCGCTACCAGAGCTGTATACGGGGTCTCAACATCACTCCTCCACATTCCAAATATGGTAACTTCTGTTCACTGGTTCCAAAAAAGCCAAGATGGCAACGGCCAAACCGCCGAACTCAAGGCTTCAAAACGGCAGTCCACAAACCAATGGATGACGTCACCATGATGACGTCCTCTTCTGATAGTCTATGGTATAAAGCCACTGTACACTAGCTGCTCAGCACCAAACAGCAGACCGTTGGATACTTTGGTCATAGTTTAGTTTGTTCAGCTTCCCCCCCGGTGGCCAAAAGACAATCCAGCGCCGCTTTAACTAAAACCAGTAACGCCACAAGGTACAAATACTCCGTTACTACATTCAACATGTTACTTGACTAAAAGTGCAGTAGCACTATGAGGCAAACATACTGTTGAAGAAAGATAGAAGTCTTCTTAGAAATTAAAAAGTTGAATTCATAAACAATATTAAATGTGTGCTTTTCAAATCTCTATGAAGTAATTTAAAGTAGAAGTATCTCAAGATTGTACTTAAGTACAGTACTTCAGTAGCTCCAGTAGTTTCAGAAATGTATTTTGTGGGTGTGAATGAAGTTGTGTGTTAAAATGGGCTCAGAGGTCCAAGCTGTCCTCAGATGGTCAAAGAACAGAGATAAATCAGTAAAGTTGGGCTAAACTGTGCCCTAGAACAGGGAGTGGTGCTTTGAGTAGTTCCCATACTGTGTGTTTAGAGAGGAGACTAATTGGTGGTAATGACCTCCCTGATGGAGGAGTGATAGTGTGGGAGGAGGAGAGTCGGAGGAAGATAAGAAGAGGTGATTAAGAGGTGATTACTGCTGAGCAGAGAATCTTCCTGTGAAGCGTTTCCCTCTCTCAAGCACGCACTAGAAACGTGCCACCCTGTAATAAAGTTGCGGCTTTTATATGAACTTTTATTTGGTTGTATATTAGATCATGGATTGAGATGGGTAAATAATTATGTTGCAGATCATTTTCAATAATCTGATTGACTCCATCTAAAGTCATAATTGTATTGTCATTCTTTCATTGTGACTCTTGTGTCTGGTTATGACTTCATGCATGTGGATCACCCTAAAACGCCTGGGTCATGATCCAGCTTACTGACAGGACGCTGCACTTCTGCAGGTTGGTCCTTAAGGACAAAACAAATTGCTAAAGGACTCGAAAAAAACATCCAGACTCGAGTCATATAGTCAGCGTAGATGGAGTTTGGAGAAACAGCAGTAGTACCAGCGCGGGACTAAAGCACTGTGCTGCTGTGGACGGGGGCAGCAGCAAAATGTGTTTTTGACACTGAAAGAAAATCTAAATCTGTTTAAGTGTACGCTGATTTTGTAATACTTTTGCAGGTTTACCTTGCCGTCAGACAGCTACATGGTCTATGGTTCACACAGGGAACTGAAGCCTGTTTTCTGTGCTCCAGCTGTGTTTGGAAGGGTTAGTTCACCAAAGTCACACACTAACACAAACAAGCTCACCCGTTGAGGCAGCGGTGGACCAGCAACTCCTGTGTCCTGCGAGGTCAACTTTCAGTTAATTTCAATGGAGTCTGGTGGCTTTGACCAGTGCATAGGTGGATACAAGGTGAACCGTCCAAACAATACTCTAAATATAGTGCACACTAAGGGTCTAAAACACATTGTCCTGTCAGCGGTAGTCAGTCCCATGCTGCGGAGGCAGGTGTGAGTGCAGCTATGGACCACTAGATGGAGTCAGTGTTTCATCAGTTAGAGAGAAGCAGCACTTCAGTGGTGGTCAGCGTGCATCTCCACACATCTGTCACTGTATGCTGTGAGTTGAGAGAATAAGACTGTGCTGTGAGCAATAGGACCTGTTCCACACAATACGACACGCGTATGTATATATGAAAACCTTCATTAGCATTTTGTGCCATGTTGTTTGTCTTCTTCTAATTCAGGTGTATAAGATGTGCAGTGACACGTTTGACTCCTACAACCAGCACTACGGGAGGGGACTGGTTCAGGACTCCATTAAAGACGGTGTGTGTGTGTGTGTGTGTGTGATTTATGAGATTTAATAAGTGATCTACCACCACTGACAATAAAGTGTAGGAGGAACTTTTCCGAATAATTTAAGTATATGTAACTCTCTCCTCTTCCCTTTCCTCTTCGCTAAACTCCTCTCCTCTCCTCTTACCTTTTCTCCTACCTCCTCTCCTCTTCTCTTTCATCTTTCCTTTTGTTTCCTTTCCTGTCTTCTTTCCTTTCCTTTACTCTCCTCTTTCCTCTCTTGGTCTCTTTCATCCACCTTTCCTCTCCTCTCCCTAAACTCTTCTCCTGTACTCTTACCTTTCCTTCTCCTCCCCTCTCTTTCCCCACACCTTTCCTCCTCTCCTCTTCCCTTT
>NW_022280581.1:0-24934 GCF_004355925.1 Anarrhichthys ocellatus | reverse complement strand
ATTTCAATTTATCTGCTACAAGATGCAAAATAACTAATAAAAAAAAAACTCCTTCACCGACATGACGTGTGTCAGAATGAGGGCGTACATATTTGGCATTCACCCTCCCACAACTCCATGGTTGGCTGTGTTCCTCGCTGGGCGCAGCAGGGACTCCGGGCTTCTCCAGTTATGGAGCCGCTTGTCTAACATGTATGCTACCCTGCTGCACTCCGCTCCTCTAAAAAAAGGCTTGTTGTTGAATGGCATACGTTATGTCCTACAGTCCACTAGTTTGACTTCAAAAATGCTGTATAGCAACTTGTAATAAACTTGTGTTAGAAATAAAATGTGCTTGATGCAAAAACAATAACACCAAACTTTGAAATGTCACGGTCTCCACGACATGACTACAGGCAATCTTTCTCATCTGCTCTGGTAAAACTCTGCTCCCTTCAAAAAACAAAGAATGTAAATGTCATGTTCTCAGATTAATAATGATGTTAATGACACTTCAGTCTGATGGAAGTTACCCACGATTACTTAATGATTCCAGACTCTAATTTACAGTGTGTTGTGACTTCAGAAAAGGAAGGAAAAAGAATAAATCTCAGCATGTTTTTCTTCATCTTTTCTTTACATGGCATACTTTTGTGTCCAATCTTTTGCTAGTTTGTTGTATCTGAGGAGAGAAAAGAAGAGAGTGAAGTGAGTGGATGATAAGCTCCGACACCATCAGCTACACACATTGTTCACATTGATATGAGTGGACAATAAAGCACCACTTGAGCCAGAGTGCGTACTCACTTGTCTTTGTCGTTCTTGTACATGTGTGCTATGTCTGGAACTAAGGGGTCGTCTGGGTTTGGATCACAAAGCAATGAACATATGGACAATAAAACTGGAAGGAAGAGGAATTTAAAAGATCACATTAGTTGGCATGTAGATAAAGGACGTTTAAAATGAGCCTGCCCCAGATAGATCATACTCGCAGTCTCCAGGAGTGATGACTGAGTGAGTGAGTGAATCATATTCAAAATTTTGATACTTTGGCAACATTGTTCTTTATTGTTGTTCATGTCATGCTAATGAAGCCAAAGTGATTTGATTTCATTTAAGAGATTTAAAAAGTGTGGTACAAAAAAATAAAAAATTGCACACAACATTACTACAAATAATGCAATTTGACAGAATTTGAGATAAAGTCTCAAAATCATAGTTTTACAGGTACCCTTCAAAAGGTCACTCCATCAGGTGACTTCACAGCCAATAATAATATAAAACACAGATAAGATGAAAAACTGACATGGTGCAGTAGTGTTGCAGTTATAGTTGACACACTGAGCGACTGCAGTTACCTTTAGACACCGTTAGTGCTGGAGACCACTGAGACCGTAGAATGTCCAAACAGATGCTCCCATTGCTGTTTATATTTGGGTGATAAATCTTAGTTGTAAAGGCTACCTGTAAAAAGAAACAGTGACACACATCATACAGCGTGTATGAGCAGAGAAGACGCACCACCACACAGCGGAGGAAATACAACGGTAGATGTGCATTTCAGGTCACCTGCCACCATGGCCGATAGCTTTTCCTTTTATTAATCAAAATCATTTCTTAAAAACTAATTCCTGAATTTGAACTAGTGAGGGATTAAGGTTACATGATATACTCCGTATTTCTAGTGCCTGATTCCACTCTGTTGATATTCTGAAGCGTTCTTCATGAGCTAGAAGCAACAGGTGAGGAAACAACTCGTCTTCAGACCCTGCTGTTACAGATACTGTACTAGTGTTTGCCTTGTAGCAAGAGGTTCAGTCCAAAACGTGGCTCCAGTGCTGTTTACAGTACTGACCCTGTTCTACATGACGGTACCACTGCTGAATGTAGGGAGGACAGTTGGGTGCAGAATTGCTGTCAACACAAACTAAAATTAGATCATATCATGTTTTCCTGTTACGTCCTTGTCAGGACGCTTCAGGACCAGTAGTGTTCAAAAGACATGTGGTCAAATGCACCCAGTCCACTTCTGCAAATGGTTTGAATGATCGGATCACAAAGTGTTTACACATGTAATTAGCGTTGTCCATTTGTGATCTGATAGCCCGAGACTCGTCCTAAAACCAAGTGTAAATAGGGTCTAAGTGTGGGAGAACAGTGTGCATACTCAAGACCTGCTAAGAATCGGCCTGTAGTATGGCATTGGGACACAGCGACAGTTGTAATAGTTCCGTTCAAGTGGATGGATGCATGGACAGTATGTTCTTACAGGTCCAGAATTTTCAGTTTGAGAGCATCTTTATTTGTATTTTTAACTGTGAGCGTTGCCTTGTAACCCCCTTCTATCAGCTAAATGTTGCCTAGTAATCAGAGGCTCAGGTCACGCAAGATCAAAATGACTGACATATGAACAAATTCTATTTTCTCAATTTGATGACATATGGCAGTTTTTAAGCAAGAGGTCATGCTATAGGTTTGATAATACCCTATAAGATTGTATGTTTCATAATGAATTCTGGAAGAAAAGCACCCTCTGCGCAAGTACTGGCTCAGAACAAGCGTCCATTACTATGATGAATGTAGAACTTGTCAGGTATAATCCCTTACCAAACGTATGAGACAGGAGACGTTTCCAGGACCAGAGGGCTTCCTGACTGCACAACGACTACAATAAATTTAAGAGCATGTCAGGCCGAGGCTTTGAGTAACCAACCAGCTCTTACCTTTGGTGGCTTGAATGGGTAGTCGGTGGGGAAGTGGATTGTGAGAAAGAAAACTCCTCCTTGGTAAGGACTGTCACCCTGACAAAAAGACAGAAAAAGTGTTCAGCAAGACCCAAATGACTGACAATCAGCACAGAACCGCTTTAGATTGTGGCCAGCTGGTGCCGCTTTAAGGCGTAGAGGTAATTAAAGCCCCTAGACCTAACAACTAATAAAATGACCACTATACCATGACAATAAGTAAGTGTAGGCCTTCCAAATAAAGAGGTGTAGATAATCTGTTGGTTTGTTTCCAACCTGTCTGATGAGGCTGTGTATACTTAAGAATCTGCCGATACGGCACGTATCACTATACACGGGTTAGGATTCAATACTGTCAGCAAGGAAACATGTTAGGATTTATTCAAACAACATTTAGGAAAACAGTCATAGTATAAAGAATACACCCCCATATGCAGAAAATCTGAGTTAATCTAAGTTTTCTTTTATTAATGCAATCAGAATAGCAGGATCTGCGTTTTCATTTTTCACAGTCCTGTAACCTCCAGCACTACTTTTTGTGCAATCTGAGCCACAAGTATTTGTTCATATTAGAATTAATAGTGTTTTTGAGAATCGATACGATATCACAAATCATAATACTGGGATACTCAGTGTTTAGATATTTTCTTACCCTACTGATGACAGCTCACCTTCGGAGATCCCAGTAGTTACCATAGTGATCAATTCCAGTTAAAAGCAAGCCGGCTATTTGATAACACAAGGTTAAGCTAATTTGCTAACTGGACTTCGTTACACAGCTTCCATTTGAGAATGTTTCAATTTCAAAATAATGAACATCAGCAATATTGATCCCTACTGCAGAATCTATCTGAGAGGCTAGAGATGTTTAGTTCTGTAGTCATGTGTTCAACCTGTTCTTACTCACAGGCGTCACTTTTTACATTCACTGTGCCCAACATGTCAACAGTATTGTATCTTGTCACAAATATCCTTTGTCTCCTTTATCTGACAATCTGTATTTGCTAATAATGCTTAACAAATATTAGAAAACAAACAACGTAAGTGCATTGAGCCAGAGTTATATGGGGGGATGCAAAACTACTTTACTAATGTAGCACAGTAGAGTCCGTATGAGAGGACTGAAAGCCTTAAGTGATGTTGTGATACTCACCGGACCCATTATGGTCGCCTGCCAATGAAACACTAAAAGCAATTAAGGGAGAAAAAAGGAGACACAGGAAAATATCAGCTGTACACGTCACAGACAAATGTTCATCAGCCATCATAGGCTTGTATTCATTGGCGATCGGATCATATATAGACAACTGACGGGATTAACTAACTTTCTATTAGCTTTAAGAAGTCTCTTTTCCATGGATCCGACACCCAGCACCTTATGCCTGTCAGGATCAGGCAGTATCTATTTCTTATACCTTCCTAACATTTCACCGGGGTATACCGTATATGACAGCATTTGTGTTTTGTTTGTTTTTAAAGCTGCGCAAAACTCGATTTGTCACTAAACTTACAATAGCTGGTCCACCTTAAAAGGTCAGTCCACCTTAAGTGAGACTGAGACAAAGTTGTCGATGACTTCAGGAATTGCCGCTTTCCCCCTGGACCATTCAAAATGGAACTAATCCAACTACAGCGGTATCGGATATCAGGCCAATACTGACTCAAATAGCTGGATCGGGTATGGTGACAATGGGGCCGATCTATATACTATATACATTATATACAGAAATAGTCATTCCTGTTTAAGTTTTGACCAAGTTGTTGCTGCATTTAAAAAGGTTTATACCTGAATTGTAGTTCCTGTTTATTCTGAAGATTTTTTACAGAGCTGCTGGTGCACAATGGATGTATTTGAGTTCAAAGATTCACTGACTGTGTAGTTCATTCACTTCTTTTACTAAGCGAAGAGGTCGCATCACTGCTCAAATGTACTTCAGTATGCGCCTCGGTAAATGACCGCATTACCGCTCAAAGACATTTTAGTATGTGATGCGTGAGAAATAGTGACATGAAATGTGCATGTGTAGCGTTACTCACAGTCATCGCCCACTGGTCCAGCAGAGCACTGTGCTGGAGGGTCCCTCTGCAGGTCATGCAGCTCCTGCTCAATGCAGCAGAAATAGGTAACAAAGGTTAGTTATTCGGGCACTGATTTACTTCAGTGAAAACTGAGTGGGCACCAACGGGATGTTTTCTCTTGGTATTCCTGTTGATTGAAGTTTGAGTTTCTGTAAGCGACATCCCTCTTTGTGACTAATGCCGATTATATTTATCCACACAGTTTTGTTTCTCTATTACACAAACTATTAGACTAAAGACTTCCTTTCATGTTAACCACATAAGTATTTCAAAGATAGATATCAGATAACAGCATAAACGTTGACAAAAAGTGGCTTTGACGTGTGCTCTCCACCACGATGGAAAAGGTTAATACTAAGCATTTACAAATCAAGGTAAAATATGGCAAGGTACTCCAAGGTTGTAAATATAAAAAAGTCCACTATCAATTTGTTATGTCACTAATTTACCAACATCAGCAACATCAACTGGGTAGAGGATGCACAGTGGTTTGGGTGTGGCTAAATGTATTTGCGCCATCAGCTGCATCAGTTTTCACGGTGCACCTCACCACATACACACATCCTTTCTTTACGTTTCTTCTCCTGCACATTCCCTGACAGCACTAGCTAACTAGCAGGGCTATGATAGCAATAAACTGAGCCACGGTTAGAGATGAACGGCAGTATGTGTTCACGAGTAACTTTTCTGGTCACTGCAGTACTTGTCTACCGCCACGAGGACGAGGACAAGTACAAGTAGTATGACAGGGCTGTTGTCCGGTTGCTTAGACAAGCTGGAGAACACGCAGAGTGACAGCCTCAACAACAGTGACAGACTGGCATGGAAGCAGCCAGGGTAGTTACTAAGCTAGCTAAATTACTGGCGAGCTAGCACAGAACTTTGAAGTTGTCATTGGCCGCTGTATTTGTTCTGGGAGGTGTCAGCATACAAATTATTTCCCAAAACGTTACAAAGTTAGCCAGAAGTCACTTTAATGCAGGGATAGTGTCAAACTCGTTGTTAATAAGCCATTTTGTTGAAATTAACTCTTACGTTAGCTTCTGGTGGGCCAGCTACAATTAGCTGGCAACCACAACTAGTCAGTCAGATTTACCTTCTGTATTCTTTTCAGTGCCATGTTGACTGATGCAGTTTGCTCCTGAACTCACGTCGACTCGCTCTTTAGTTGAATTTATTGCTGGCGAAGTCAACGGCTGTTGATTATTCCCTGAGACTTCGACAGCCGGGGATGCGTTTGTGTTTTTGTGAAACCTCTTTTGTTTCCGCTTCCTCCTGTTTACGGTCGCTCCTCCGAAGTGGATCATGGGAAACGTAGTTCGCGATTTGGCGTAACCGAATATATTCTTGAGAATGACTCTTGGGTTGATATAACTTCTTATAATCTCAGTTTCCGATTCGTTTAAAGCCCATTGAAGGTTTATCTATGCTGTGGTTGCAAATTATGAAATTTTAATATTAAATGAGCATGTAATAAACGATCATAAAAACAAAAAAAACATGAGGCCTAATTTTGATTTCAAAAATACTTCTCCAGTCAGTGTTGATTTAGAATACATCATACATATTGAGGAATTTTCCATTAACCTATATTTTCTCTCATTTATTATAAGTTACATGCACATCCACATGTTTAATACCTATTATGTACTTAATACAGGCCCATCTCAGAAAAGTAAGCATATTCCAAGGAAGCTGATGGAGGCTTTATTGTTTCCACAATAGCCTACTATTACATCCTAAGGTGATGATTGTTAACAGATGAAACATGGTATGGATGGAAGACAACAGCTGAAATCTAAGCTTCTTTTTTCTATTTAATTGTACTACTTTCCCCAAATAACTTGAATGCAGCATTAAACGGGCCATAATTTTTTTCAAAGTATACATGATTTGCAAAAACACCTGTAGTTTATAAGTGCAGTTGTGCTTGTCTTCCAACAGCTGGTGCAGTTTAGAACATTAGAAGTGTTTCCATGATGCCCAAAAACATACGAGTCACTCTAAGTTGATGATTTTCAGAAGCACCTATAAGAGTTGCTCTGCTGTGCTACATCCCTGTAATCTCAAACAAGAGTTTTCAGATAAGGGCCAATAACAAAAATATCCTTTCCATGATCACAAATATCCATTCATCCACCCTACACAGATCATCGGTCACATTCAAATAATTTGACCTGAGAAAAGACACATGGAGAACATCAAACTAGCAATGAGTATGGCACACGATGGACAAAGAGCAAGACCTCCTCTGCTTGGTTGCCGATGAAAGGATCCAACGAGTGTGGCATTGAAGATGATGTCACGGCAGTCCCTGTGGTGGGGACTGAGGGTGATAATCGCAGTGGAAAGCCAAACAGAGAAAAGGGACCTGGTGCCAAAGTGAGTGGGGTCGAGCCGAACCATGCCGTGGAACTGAGACATGAGGAACAAAAACAATACGATCTGACAGGGAACAGGTGGAAATGAGCCAATATACTGTTTACACTGCAAGGCTGATGTGGGAGGAGGGAAGAGGTGAGCAGGTGGGTGGGGCTGTCAGGTGATGAGGAACAAGAATTTACTGCAGGTCAGGAGGGCAGGAGGGAGTGGTAGGCTCTGAGATGGCAGGAGAGTTTGCAGGGGAACGAGCAGACGGGGAGAAAATACAAAAAAGAGCTGAAAATCCCTTTGACAACTAAATTCTTCTGTAAACCTAATTGTCATTAAAAGCATTCATGTTCAATATAACACACTTAAGGATGAGTGTGTACATGTAAAATGTGCCAGGTATAAATAATCAAGCAGGACATACTTCCTCAGAAATAATTATGGTAATTCATTTTGGCACAGCCCACTAACAAGTACGTTGTATACTTGACAACTGAGCATACTCCATCTGCTTATGAAGCTCATGAGATGTGGTTGAAAGCTCCAAAAAAAGCTAGTCAGATTACATTGTGAAATAAATACTTTGGTTAAGGCTTTAGAAGACGTCCCGCCACATGCAGCTTGTTCCCAACTGTGTTTCCAGTGCAGTACTTAGCGATGCATACTGTACCTGGAGGTACAAGGGAATAAGATCTGTAATTAGGGAATATGTATAAGAGTCTGGGATCATTTATACTGCAGGTATATTATCATGAACAGATGCATATTCTAACATTACTGGGTAGAGTATGACCTACTGAGCAACAAAGCTGGACATTTGGGGGAAGGAGGTTAATGAGTTCTGTTGCACTTCATAAGTCTGTTGAGATTTGTTTCAAAATGGCCATGTACTACAAACTACATTGGACATTTCATAAATGAAAAAGTATTTTTGTAACGGTTTACTTATCAACAATTTCCACTTGCATCCAAAACTGAGCAGACCTGTTGTAAAAACCACGCCATGCCTGGTAGTTAAGTATAAAATATTTTCTGACTTCCCATTATTATCATTATTATTATTATTATTATTATTATTCCCCTTAATCTGACATCTTCACTTGTACCTAATGCATGTATCAGTGGGACTTGTACCAGTAGCTAGTATTCTGTTTTTAACGTGTTATTAACAGTTTTGAAAACAGTGTGTTAGCATTTGAAAAATATGCTGCAAATATAATGTGTTCTGCAGGTGGTGGAGTGTGAATGACAAAAGAGTTCATGGATTTTGGAACATGTGGTCGAATGAATTTTGTGTGAGAGCAATGAAAAGCGATTCAGAGTTTGGTCCACATGGACTTCTGTTTCACTGACTGTGTGAAGAGTTTTGACAATGTGACTTCAGTTTTGACTAATGCATGTTAGCAATCAAAGAAAACTGTTATCAGTCAGTTTTCCACACATCAGTTCATACTGGACTGTGGAAACGAAGGGGTGATTATTGACTTTAACAAAGATAATATGAAGAACATAGCACATTGAGGTCTGAGCCTCTATGTTCGAATGATATAATACAGACAGAAATCACGAGCCCAATCAGAGTAGTGATTGTATTCGTACATGATGTAATACAGATGTAGGCCTACAGCATAAACACAATCATTATGTTGTTATGAGCAGGAGAACGGACTGGGCAACACTTCATTCTAGTGTAAACAGAGCTGTAATCTGTTTACTGTTCCAGTATTTGTGTTTATGGGACTTTGGGCCAATAGGAGCGATATCATGAACTTTATAACAGATAAGTTTAATTGTCATTGCAATTAGAGACATGGACCCGTCTGGAAATCTTATATGACGGAGATTTTCTCAGGAGGGTTCATTTGCACTCAGATCATTTATTTCATGCATTCCGTTACTTTGTGCACAGTCGTATTTCAATCAAACAGAATGTTTGTAGCACATTTTTGGTCCGAGAGAACTCAAGAAATACTCCAGTACCCTACTGTTATCCATTGACACTGATGGTTTTATTGTAAGCAAAGGTTGTCTTTCATTCTAACAAATTTATTATTGAAGGGTCGGGAAGTCCACTCATCGAATACAATGTGTGAAGCAAAGACAAAACCAGAGGCAGACAGCTGAGAAGATTTAAACATCCCCTACAAATGATGTTCATATGCAGGTTATTTGTACTCGAGATCCTCGATCCCTCATAGCATTCAGTTCCAGTTCAGAAAGAAGTGTGACATTCGAATGGCACTTGCTATCTACAGCACACACTGCCTATGATATTCTACTGATGTAAGAGAACATCATGAAACTCACTGTTAGTGTAACAAACATTATGTTACTCTATGGTACATTCAAAAAAATAAAATAATTATAATAATCATAATAATTATAATATTAACATAACGGAGGGTTTTAGTGCACTAATCCAGGTTTGTTCATATTAAATGTCCCGGTTCAATTCAGCAGTTTAGACATATTCACATTTTATCATCTGGTTCCCTCCCACAGCACCACTGGTTTTGCTGTACACTTTCCAATACCCAAAAGCAATGGAATTGCTCTGTCATTGACTGTTATTATTTATAGGTTCACAAGCCCCCGAGTGTCAGAAGCATCATCTGAATGTGCACAAACACGATTATTACAGTTGTGTATAATTAGTCCTAGATCCTGACAAAGTTGGACTTTGCTCAGTGCTGATCTCAGCACTCTAGCTGTCGAATAAACTACAGCTAATAAAACTCACATGCTCATGCCTAAAATAACGCCTAAATATTTATATTGGTGGGGATATGGCATCACCGTTGAACCAAGATCTAATTGCTGCCTGAAATGTACTATTTGTAACTCCTAGGTAACACGATTTCAGTTAAAGAACTAAATCAATAACATATGTAGAAAACTATGTCAGTGACAATACATCGTCAAAACAAAATTGTTGGGGAAACCATCCTGTTCTAAACGATGATTGGGGGACAGGCAACAGGTGCTTGATGAATAGATGTGTCAGTATACCATTTTTCCATCTACTACACTTAAAGTTAACAATCTGTATTGAAGGAGGTTTCAATTTACCCAATCCCTTTTGAAAATAAATAAAAAATACAATTGTAGATCTTTTTTCCTTGATTCTTACTCTAATAACTGAAGTAACAATAATTATAAATGATTGATACATGCTATTGAAGACTTTTTTTCCTCATTCATCAGCGAACCTATTCTGTCCAAATGATCCAAGTGTTGACAGATCTGTTTAGGCTAATGCCTCTAAAAGGAAGGAGTCATTTGGGACAAGGTCTTGATGATTTAGGATATGATGGTGGTATACCACTGGTAAGGGATAACGCTGTTCGGCAATAACGAGCCTGAAATAGTTCAAATAGGTCTTTTGATTCAAAACTGTAAGCCCATTCGGCAAATAAATAGAAATATCTATTTCACACATAAACGCACTACACCGTACGGAAAACGCAATGAAATCAAGGCGGCTGCTGTTGCCGTGAAGGTATCTCGTGTTTTGCGACAGTAACGGAAAGTGTCGCAAACGTGTGGGAGGCTTTGGGCACTGTTTGATACGTAGTAAGGTAGCCGCCTACACTGACCTGGATATCTACAGCTGAGGGGAAGTCTGTCGGTCCCTTTTAATATCATGGATTTTAATACGACAACGCATCGTGTTTGTGCTCATCTTCAACGGATAGCCCTTCGTCCTGAAGGCGGTTGTACAGCAAGTGTGATGTCCCTCTGGTGTGCTGAATTGTGACGCGAGGAGGGGCTTGCTAAGCAGCCTAATGGACAGTATCGATGACTTAGCAATCAAAACCAGAACTGAATATCCTCTCTATGCAATTATATTGTCTCCATTCGCCCTGTCTGCTTCTCTGTTTGCTGACTGGAACTGGATATCACTCTTGAGCGTGTCGTAACATCACCTTTTCATAAAGAAAACAGTATTTACATCTCTGGAGCGAGGAAGTGGAGCTGCGTCAGGCTACCTGAACTTGATCAAGATAAGACCGGACGTTGGGTGACATTGCCTTCGTAATAAAGGTGGCAAACATATTTGTTTTTGACATTAAACAACGATGTTTGGGATTAGACGGAGACGTGACACTTGGCTTAAACGACAGCCGGCTTTTGAATAGCAACAGAGATCTCCGCCTTCATTATTACCGTGGTACCTACGTCGCCCTTCGTTTTATTTTAGAAACCGCGAGCGGAAGTTGTGCTCGGTCCTGCTGTTTTGACCCTGGTAGGAAGTGGGATGTGGCCAGGGTGTATTTATGCTTCTGTTTTAAGATATGAAAATCATTGATTTAGCGCTGCGTCGGGAGCCCTGTTTCACCACCGGACACAGCGGGGATTACGACAGTGTTGCTGTCCGTCAGTGTGGTTGTTGTTGGCGGTCGAAGACGGCGAACACGACCGAAGCTGCTGTGCTGGTTTCGTCTGGACTGGACTATTTCCATGAGGGCTTCTCAACCTCACGTCCTAACAATTTGTGTGCGGGACTGTATTTTGTGCTTACGTAATAACAGTATGTGAATCGATAGTCATATCGTTGACTTTTTTATTTTATATTTTTCTTGGACAAAGACGTATTGCCCCCCCCTCACACACAGTTTTATATATATATATATACATTTTTTTTTTTTTTTTTGCAAATGTCAACAAGTCATCGTCAAGTGATGATGGAATCCTCTCTAGCTCTCGGAAGACTGGAGCTGACCCCCAGTTCAGGCGCTGTTGGGGTCAGCCTGACCCCGCGGCTCACCGGCGGCCACCCCGCGAAGGAGACGTGCGGTCAGCGGCCACTGGGGCCACAAGGCCCGGCTCATCTGAACGGCTGCGTCCCGCTGTCACATCAGGTGGCGGGTCACAAGTATGGAGTGGATACAGTGGGTAAGTACTTACTTCCCTGCAGTTATAACTTTTTTATTATTAAGACCTGGGTACTGAATGTTGCTTGTCCCACCTACATGCAACTGACATAACGAATTGTTTAGGTTCAGCGGACAATTCGGCCTACAAATAACCCACCAACAGTTTGGGGAGATCAATTAGCTGGAAGTGAAAGATGATATTTATGGAAGACAGGTATGAGTGCTGTCAACACGAGCAGTAAATTAGGAGATTTTGTGATATAAGTTTGGCTTGGTGAATTTTTTTCCATGCAGGACGAAGCAGCATGCCTAGCTAGGAGTTAGGATTCCTACACCTGTATTACTAATTAATCAGATTATGTTTCTCACTCTGTCTGTACTCTACTGTACAGCTATAACTACAACTTCACACGTGGTTCCCTGCACTAAATCTGATCTGAGATCATTTGTGGATTTGTAACCATGACATCCCCGTGCCCCGGTCTCCCTCTAGTCTTCACTGGCACACACTCACTCATGTACACAGGACAACTGACATTATTAAAGCCTCCATTGTGTGCTATCAGACGAGGTGCTGAGCTGAGCTGAGTGCATGTTACACTGGGCAGCTGCTGGTAGTCACAGTAGCTCTCAGATGGGTCAGTCAGTAACCTTGATGAATGACACACATTTATGTTGTGGGGCAGGCATTCTCACTGTGACCTGCAGTCAGCCAGGACAAACCTGTCTATCCACCAGTTTGTATTTGGCTGTAGTGTTCCTGTTTAACATGAGCCATTTAGATGAAGTGTGTACACCGTGTTTTCTTTGGTGTGGTGGTTCAACATTTACTTCCATTCCCTGTGTTGAATTACAGACTCACCAGGACTGTAAGCAGAAGTTTCCTGCCTGTTGTGTTTTTTTTAATGATATATATATATATATATATATATATATATATATATATATATATATATATATATGAGAATGAGTTTCAGTCTCAACTAGTAATGCTGGTAATCAGTTATAACTTCATGAGCTCCTTGTGACACCAGGGACCATAAATCAATGCACCAGGTTCAGTTAAATGCTGCATGATTTTCCTCTGTGGGTAATCAGTCAGTGTGAACACAAAATGGAGCAGAAGTAAAACGCAGTAATGTATCACCTTTGCTAGAGCTATAGTGATAAGTTCATTAATTGTTTACATGATTCACAGAAAATTAGAAATGTCTCACCATTATAATATGCGTTGTTGTATATTGGTCCCAAGAAGTAAAGGAAGGTTGCACCAATCCACCGCTTTCTCTCCCGATACCAGTTTGATACCTCAACTCTCTTTTGCCCAAATATAAAATGTGTGTACCTCACCACGGGGAACTTCCTGGAACTCTGCATTAGCAGAGTCACCTGGATCCAAATACCTCAGTTCTTCTTATTAATGCCTGTCTCCATTGTATTCGTAGATATAAAGAGTTTCCACACATTTCCTGGTTCCAGCTTCTCCAGTTTAACCAGTTTCTGTTTTTATTGTTTGCCCATAGTCAATTTTTACTTTCCCTTATACAAATTGTTGTATTTATTAGCCGTCATCAAATAACTAAAAAAGACAAAAGTTAACTGTCCCGTTTATTTATTCAGAAGGAGGTGAGATGTCTCCTCAGCTTCCACCGTCTTCAGCTCCAGAAAAAGCCGATATGTAGAAGTCTTTCTTACCACTTGTTGCTAGATTTACTAGCCCAACGAGGTATTTTACCGTCCCAGGCAATATATAAATAAATATATTTGGGGTTTGGACTAACTGTTCATCACCCCGGCCT
The DNA here is from genome assembly GCF_004355925.1 of Anarrhichthys ocellatus. Lineage (NCBI taxonomy): Eukaryota > Metazoa > Chordata > Actinopteri > Perciformes > Anarhichadidae > Anarrhichthys > Anarrhichthys ocellatus. Next base: position 11,086 of record NW_022280581.1, on the reverse strand, counting down.
CTCGGATGGGAATTCTTCACAGTATTGTGACATTCTATAAACTAAAAAATCAATCGATAAATTCAAACAATCATTGATTGAGTTATCAATAATGAAAACAATCATTAGCCCTAAAGCTATATTGCATAACATTTATTTGCTAGTCACTTAATTCCCCCAAATATTCCAAATGGAAAATGACATGAATAGGTATTTGCCAGGCTGGCAACCAGGCATCAACATTTGGTTGCTGTCACTGAAATAATGCTTGCCATTTTTAGCCATCTTATATTTTGAGTAATGGGACATGTATACATCTCAGCTCAAAGACGGAGGGACACTTTGCCTCCCAGGACAAATGTCCTTTGTCTTTGTCCTTCACTTTCATCTGGTTCTTTGTCAGTTGAATCACTTTGTTTGTGATGTTGGTGGGTTTGTCAGTTTACAATTATTCCAACAATTAATGAAAATGTTTTTATTTTTAGGTGCACATTTGGCTGTTTGCAGTCCTTATTTTTTTATATGTTAAAAAGTGGTTGCCCATTTCTCAAACCGGTTACATTGGTGTCTGTCTTTAATATACTCTGTCGAATATTTCGTCCTTCCACCCCCAGTGCAAGGAGAACGAGGCCTTTAAAGAAGCAGTGATACAGTAATGTGGAATGAAACAATCATTAACATAACGAGGCAAACTAACAGGCAGGGAAATGTGGAATAGACACAGTATTGAGACTGAGCCAGCAGTTCCCTAATGTCTCCAGGACAGTTTCAGAACAAGCAGTGGAATCCTGTTCAGCTTGTACTGTTGCTGACTGAAAGTGATCCTGCTTACTCCCCCCACCCTTTCTGTTCCTCCCCATAACGTCTCTGTTGGTGTGTGTAGTTAGGTCATAATGAAGTTACAGGCTCTGATGCAAGACAGAAAGGCAAAGGTGAAAGTCTGCTGTGTGACTCAGTAGTCCTCACCTGTGAGCTGCTGCATGGTGATTGTTCATGTGGAAGGCGGGGCAGGTCTTTGGAACAATTTAACCTGCATGAAGCTACAACTGTCTTCACGACTGCCGGTCAGTTCTTCACAAAGGACGGCTGGTCACTATGGTTTGAGTGTTCTGAGGTAGAGAACCAGTACCAGTCCTTTCAGAATGAGGCAAACATTTACAGTGGGTGGACATTTCAGCAAGACAATGATCCAAACACAGCCAACGAAACTCTCAATTGGTTTCAGAGAAAGAAAATAAAGCTGCTAGAATGGCCCAGACGATCACCTGACTTGAATCCAATAGAAAATCTATGGAAAGAACTAAAGATCAGAGTTCATAGAAGAGGCCCACGGAACCATCAAGACCTGAATACTGTGTGGAAGAATGGGTCAAAACCACACCTGAGCAATGCATGCAACTAGTTTCTCCATACGACGGGCTGTTTTTCCGGTGTAACCGGTAACTCCACACATGCCGTGGAGCTCTAAATGTTTGCAGAGAGAGACATCATGTTTCTGACTGTTAGAGCCAAATATGGTGTTGTAAATACAACTGTATTTCTCATGTGTTGGGTGGCGCTGTACTAACGTCCTGGGCGCAGGTATACAGTATAGGTCCTGAAATCACCGTTGTTGTCAGGTGTTTGACCCCGGAAGGGTAAAGGGTTTTGACCGCTTTACGGTAACAGTTTGAAGTGTTTCGGTAAATGCTCCGTTTAATGTCGGTTGAAAGAACGGGACTGTCTTTACGTTGTTCCACGCCGAGAAAATAAACAAACTCTCGTTCAACAAACTTGTCTGTGGATGATGTACCTAATGCGACACACATCAATTGTGACCTCCGGTCATCTAGACGTACAACCAGTGCGTCAACCAGGTCCTACCAGTACCTTACAGTAGAAGACTGGGCTTCTTTAACACGGACTATCCTAGACGGCTTTCTGAATACCAGAGTCCATGTATTTCTTTCCTGTCTACCTGCTCAGCAATCTGATTGAACTTGTGAACAAAGAGTGATTGTTTGTGAGGATGAGTTTCTCATTGACAGCTCATGGAGACCGATCTGTATTAAAGGCCTCATGCTGCTCTCTGTCTTCCTCTCTCAGAAATCACCCCATCCTTTTCTCTTCTTATTCTTAGTCCACATAGTGCTCCCTCAGAGTTCATGATTCAACATTAAACATTAACTTCAGTTGTGCAGAGCCAAGTGTTTCTGTTTGAATGCACGATGTGTTTTACATTTACAGAGATTCACTGCTCACGGACATGCAATAGATTTTGACTGTGCTTCAGTACAAGGGTTGGAAACAGAGGACCGGGTGCTTCTTGTCAGCTGTTACTTCTTATTCTTCACCGCTTGATTTTTTTAGTGGCATCTTTGTATTTGTTGCAGGCATTTTGCAGCATCCAGACGGAACAGTCCTGAAGCAGCTTCAGCCTCCACCCAGAGGTCCACGAGAGATGCAGTTTTACAGCACGGTAACAGCCTCTACAACAGTATCAACACCTGTAAAATGGTTATAGACATGACAACAAGTGTTTATATATTGACTAGCTTTATTATGTGTATTGAATAAAGTGTTACAAATCATTTTTTAAAGAATAAATCCGGTAACAATCTAGGTGAGATTAAGGTTGTAGTGATACAATATGTAACACACCTTCTGTAACTTCACCATTTCTTTAGTGCATGAGCTGTTGCCAAACAGAAAAGTCAAGCAAAGTGCTTCATTGTCCAAAATATCAATGAGAACAATGCACCTAATGCGAGAACATTTTCGTACTGTTAACTTTCTTTTCCTTTCTGTGAGTACGGGTGAGCCTTTATATTCAGCAAACACTCCTAACTTTGACTTAAACCGTGTAAACGACCAGCGGGAACATGATGAATGTGAATAAATGAGCGTGTGTTCTAGATTAGCATAATCATCGCCCCAATAATACCATACAAGTCTACACGTACCGTCCCATATGTCCTATGATGAAGTCCTGCTCTCTGAGATGCATAACGGAAAGTTTATCATTAATAACGGCGTCAGCAGAATTAAGGGATGTGCTAAAGACGAGGACAAATGAGGAGTCCTGTTAGTGTCACCTCAGCGTCGTACTGTCACTGAAGTAAACAGGAAGTGGTTTCATATGAAAACCGGCTCCCCACAGCCAGGCGTGGATGACTGCAATGGGAGAGGGTCAGATGATTTAAGATGCTCATATTAATATTGTAGTGTTACACAACAGCATCTACAGCCAATTTAAATGACTGGTGATACTGTTGGTCTACATGAATGCATATAGAAGGACATTAGGATGCGAGTCCGACAGGAGAATGTCAATATAATTATTATGACGTGTAATTTATATAGAGATTTTTAATCTCATAATTGCTTCAAAGTAATACAATCCATTAGTGACAAACATAGGATAGCAGCAGACTCATGTTACATCACTCGTAAATTGTGTTCGTACCATAAAATTCAAAACAGGAGGAACTTGATGAGTGCGGCAGGTTGTCCTAGAGAACAGCTCTGTTGGTCCCAGTGGTTCTTGCATGAGGCCCAGTGAGCGTAAATATAACCTAATGCTACACTGTGCATTGGGTGCCTCGGCTTTGGTTTATATATTACAGCTTCAGTTATATTTATGAATGATTAATCTATTATTTTCTCTTTTGAAATATATTACAGTGAAGAGGCACATCTTCAAATTCTTTGAGTTGTTCTGATCAACAGTTCAAAATCCAAATCATTTACAAAGAGCATCTTTCATATTGAAGGCATTACTGTCTGAGTTACTTCAAAACATTCAAAATAGCTGTCGATGATTTATTTTTTGTCAACCAACTAATAGACTAATCATTTCAATTCAAGTTGATCTCTCAGTTCATAGTTCAGCATCACATTGCATATGGTCAAATATCTTCACATTTCATCACGATGCTCTCACACACTGTATCCACTTGTAATTTATAGTTTGTACGCAAATATTGGGACGGACCACAGAATGCAGATCCCACTGTCCTGACTGCATTCTACTCAGATTTAATGCAGTGTGTTCACTTTTCATAAAGACAGATTTATAAAAATCACAATATATCGCCTTGCTAACTGTGGCAATATATTGAATGGATGTGAATGCATGGAGAAATGTAAATGCTTCGTTATCAGCGTAGATATCAGACATTCCACATGGGTCTATGTAATCACATGGGTCTATGTATGTGCGTGTGTGTGAGAGATTTGCTTTGGAGCTTAGTAGCACTGTCAGTCTCAGCAACTCTCAAACAAACAGGAGTGAGTCATGGTGTGTCTGCCTGTCTCTAAAAGGATCCCAACAGGGCTGGGAGTCCACTAACTGTACAACAGGTCACATTTCACACAAATGTACGTCTGTGTGTTGTACTGAACTTTGATCATGTTCATGCTGACACATTCAGATTTTTCACTTTCCATCAGAATAGTTTTTATTTTTATTAGGGTGGAAAAGAATAATTGCATTGGCGTTCTACTGAAGATCCCCCGGGTCGGTGCTGATGATGCATGAGTCCATCAGCAGATCTTTGATACCTGATTCATGACGTCATTACTCTAACTAACACAGTTCTAAAAAAGGTTCTTTCTTCTCCAACGTGAGAGGAACGAAGCCGCTTCTGTATCGATTCTAAAAACTCTGTATTGATTTTAAATTAATAGTTCACACGCAAAGATGAACTCAGTCAAAACTTTCTTTCATTTGCAAAGAGTTGTGTCCTCTCAATGTGCTGGGATGTTGGATGTTGCAGGGACTGAGATGAAGGCAGATGCAGATTCCTCTGGCAGTGTGTTCTTCATACGATGACATTCTTTCTGAAAATTAGATTTTTTTTAAATCGCTTCCAGTGTCGCAATATATTGTAACTCCTTGTGATGGATATTTTTCAGTAGCTTATGACATTTGAAACAACAATTCATTGAGTGACGCACACCGTAATGAAAATAATCACTAGTTGCAGCCCTACACTAAATATACAGTGTCCACATGTAGGTACTGTATAGTATGTTAATGTGTGTGTGTGTGTGTGTGTGTGTTAGGTGTATGCAGAGGACTGCTGTGATCCATGCCTTCTGCAGCTCCAGAACCATCTGCCCAAGTACTACGGCACCTGGTCCTCTCCTGACAGCCCCAATGGTAAGAGACTGACCTGTGTGTGTCCACCTCTCTAGAGTCCAAGTCCAGAATACATGCAGGTCAGGTGAACCGGTTTGTCCTATCGGATACTGGTATATAGCCTGACCGATACTGGATTTTTAAAGTCAATACTGATAAATGGGGGGGCAAAAATCCCAATTTTGTCCAAAACAAACAATGTTGATTTTTGTTCTGTGGGGACAAACCAGATAACTGTAGCACCAGATTTAATGGAAACACTAAAAATACTTCCTACCCAGTTTGGCGTTCCTGTCCTACAATGTCTTGTTATGTACAGCAAGCTGTTCTCATCCACTGCTCGTACTTCGACCTACGAAAAGTACTGCACCGTAATTCATATACGACCCACGTCATCGTGAGCCCCGACATGCTGGGCTGCCTCTTAGCAAGTCAGGTGACGTGGTACGAAGAGCGACAAAGTCTGTGTAGGAAGAAGTCTGGGTGGATGGCGGGGTCAAACATACACAGGACTTTCACCCAGGAGACTGCCGTTTGTGTCGTTTGTGAACCAACAGTCAACTTATTTTAATAACAGACATACTTATTTGAACCTAAACCGCAATCTTTTCTGCACCACAAGGGCTTGCACAGGGGCTCTGATCGCTCACCTAGCTGGACATTTGTAGAACGCACGAAGAGTGAAAAATAACTTCAAATTCACTCTAAGGAAAGATGGTATTGGTACAATTCCAGCTATGAAAGCCGAATACCTTGAGCTGTTAATTCTTCCTCTTCTAAGATATAAAGTCATGCAGTCAATAGTCAAAAAAGTCACATAATCATAAAAGAAACGTGTCATTAGGAATATTCTTTTTTTTAAAAAGGCCAACATCAGTCTCCTATGAACAAGCTAGCATTGCCTCCATACATCCTCACTGTTTCCAGACCTGTACCTGAAGCTGGAGGACGTGACCCGGCGCTTCGTCAAGCCGTGCATCATGGACGTGAAGCTGGGCCGGCGGAGCTACGATCCGTTCGCCTCGCAGGAGAAGCGGGAGCAGCAGATCAGGAAATACCCACTGATGGAGGAGATAGGCTTCCTGGTCCTCGGCATGAGGGTGAGTTTGACCTGCTGGTGTAGGGGATCTCTAATCCATCAATGGAATGGTCTCCGAGTGGGGTTCAGATCACATCTTTGTTTCCTTTCAGGTTGAAACTGGTTTACTGGCACTCCACTAGAACTGATCTGAACAACAACTCGGAGTAATGCAAGTGCAAATGGGATGAAAGGCACACATATGCACTGTCCTTTCCATCTTTGAGAAGTTCAAATGTAATCTTCTTCTTCTTTTTTTACAGTATTCATGGTAGTTCAATGGAGAACTACCATGAATGGTGCTTTGGGGTCTCTGTATTAATTATTATTATTTTATATTAATTAATTATTAAAACTGAATTTGAAGCTCTGTGTGCAGAATGACAAGAATATATTAATCCAAAGCTGGTGACAAAACCCTAGAACTACGGATCAGGGAGGTCTGTCACACTGCAGCCGATACGTTGCCTTCGAAAAGGTTGTTTTAAAGTTTAGATGTGTATGTTGCAACCGCTGCCGTCAGGAGGCCTTTACACACCGAAGACGTGACGAATAAACAACATGATAATGCAAAAATTCTGTCCTGCAAATATTTTTCATCACACCGGCGGTGATGCAGATTTGAGACAGTGGCAACACTTTTTTATAAAGGTTTGAATGGAGTCATACAGGCAGAGGGTCCAGAGCAGCGTCTGGAAGGCTGTCTGAGGTAAACTGTTGCTCTGAGGGAATTTGAGTTCCCTCTGGTAAAGAGTTACGCAATGTGTATGTCCAAGGCTTTTATTGTGAAAGGTAAGAAGAGAAGGCGTAGATCTGGTCTGTTCGCCTTTGTCAAGGTTGAAAGGAGTAATAAAGTTTTCCGTCTTGGTTGGGAGTATGGAGCCTCCGCCTTGATGAACATTATAAGTTTCGAATGTGTCCGTTCCGCACAACGTGATTGGTCGATGCCTTTATTCGTTAAGTACTCAAGAAAAAAAAAAAACGGTTTAAAAATAAATAAATAAAAGTATGTGAAAACTAATCACACAAAATAACTGTAAGCTTAATTGTATTAATTTGCTTGTACTCCGATCACTTTTAAGCTCCATACAGTAAATGTCAACACTTGTTGCACAGATGTGCAAAACAATTTACAACTCTACCAGGGGGCACAGACAGGAAGTAAACAAAATACATTTAACAAACAGTGCAGCAGTGTAGATAAATGTATATACTACTAACACAAATCTTTAAATAAAAGCATAGTTTTCATAGCTTTATACATATCTGCTATTAACATGATAGCAGAAGTAACTGATAACACCTTTCATACGCGGCGTGATGAACAACATAAGGTGCTGTTGAACCTCCTGAAGCAGGTCAATGATTAACTATCTGAAATATGTTGACATTGTTGACTGAGCGGTACAGCCCATAATGCACACGCACACACACACAGTGGAGCATGTAAATAGCTGCTATTCATCTGTTTGTTGAATCTCTGTAGAATCCGACAGTGCAGCAGTAAACACGCCTCATGAAGAGTCAGATAGAGAAACCTTTATCGCTTCCATCAGTTTCCATTACAACTTACTGACAGCATCATCATCCGTTTTCATGCCTGCAGCAGGAAGCAAACGAATTTGCGAATTTGCATTAATTTCTACGAAGTTAATGCTGTGTTCATATTGAGGTGGAACACTGGGCGTTGAATTTGAAAGGCACGGCAGAAAAAAGAACCCATTCAAAAATAAGTTGTCAAAGTTGTTAATGGCAGCCATTGGGTGGGACAACAGTCCATAAATAGATATAATAAATATCCACATTTATCACCATGACCTTACATAAGAGGGAGGGTAACCGATGAAGGTATGGGTGAGAGTGGCTGGTATTCAGCTAATGAAATGTGTCATTTATTACTAACTGCAAGTCTTTGTGTACTGAACCCGCCGATTGATGGTTTGACCTGATCCTCAGTGTAAACCTTATGGCTGTATGTCTCCACCCTTTGTACACCGTAGCGCTCTGACTTTTGTTCATATGTTCTCTATGGATTCCTGTACAGGAGGTCAACTTCATGTTTGATGTGTGCTACAGCAGCGTGGACTGAGAAGTGACAGCGTATTACTGTAAAACATGCACATTTAAACTACTACCCTGCACACGGCCAACTTTCTCTAGCAGGAATGTATGCGGAGGGTGCTGAATTATCCCGTATTGTCTAATGTGCTGTAGTGTAAAAAGGAACTTAACTTTAGGCAGTACCAATCCACAGTTTTATATGAACAACAGATCAGATGATTATTTATAATGTTTCAAAAAGAAGTCTGGTTGTATAGAAGTCTATGAGAAAATGACTCTACTTCTCTCTTGATTTATTACCTCAGTAAACATGAGTTTATGGTCTCAATCTCTAGTTTCAAGTCTTCTTCAATAAGCAAGCAAGCAAAAAGCATGATGTTCATTTAGTAAATGATGTCCATTTAGAGTCAAACAGACCATAAAGCAGGGTACGCTTTAGGGCGGGGCTACACAGTGATTGACAGGTCGCTACCAGAGCTGTATACGGGGTCTCAACATCACTCCTCCACATTCCAAATATGGTAACTTCTGTTCACTGGTTCCAAAAAAGCCAAGATGGCAACGGCCAAACCGCCGAACTCAAGGCTTCAAAACGGCAGTCCACAAACCAATGGATGACGTCACCATGATGACGTCCTCTTCTGATAGTCTATGGTATAAAGCCACTGTACACTAGCTGCTCAGCACCAAACAGCAGACCGTTGGATACTTTGGTCATAGTTTAGTTTGTTCAGCTTCCCCCCCGGTGGCCAAAAGACAATCCAGCGCCGCTTTAACTAAAACCAGTAACGCCACAAGGTACAAATACTCCGTTACTACATTCAACATGTTACTTGACTAAAAGTGCAGTAGCACTATGAGGCAAACATACTGTTGAAGAAAGATAGAAGTCTTCTTAGAAATTAAAAAGTTGAATTCATAAACAATATTAAATGTGTGCTTTTCAAATCTCTATGAAGTAATTTAAAGTAGAAGTATCTCAAGATTGTACTTAAGTACAGTACTTCAGTAGCTCCAGTAGTTTCAGAAATGTATTTTGTGGGTGTGAATGAAGTTGTGTGTTAAAATGGGCTCAGAGGTCCAAGCTGTCCTCAGATGGTCAAAGAACAGAGATAAATCAGTAAAGTTGGGCTAAACTGTGCCCTAGAACAGGGAGTGGTGCTTTGAGTAGTTCCCATACTGTGTGTTTAGAGAGGAGACTAATTGGTGGTAATGACCTCCCTGATGGAGGAGTGATAGTGTGGGAGGAGGAGAGTCGGAGGAAGATAAGAAGAGGTGATTAAGAGGTGATTACTGCTGAGCAGAGAATCTTCCTGTGAAGCGTTTCCCTCTCTCAAGCACGCACTAGAAACGTGCCACCCTGTAATAAAGTTGCGGCTTTTATATGAACTTTTATTTGGTTGTATATTAGATCATGGATTGAGATGGGTAAATAATTATGTTGCAGATCATTTTCAATAATCTGATTGACTCCATCTAAAGTCATAATTGTATTGTCATTCTTTCATTGTGACTCTTGTGTCTGGTTATGACTTCATGCATGTGGATCACCCTAAAACGCCTGGGTCATGATCCAGCTTACTGACAGGACGCTGCACTTCTGCAGGTTGGTCCTTAAGGACAAAACAAATTGCTAAAGGACTCGAAAAAAACATCCAGACTCGAGTCATATAGTCAGCGTAGATGGAGTTTGGAGAAACAGCAGTAGTACCAGCGCGGGACTAAAGCACTGTGCTGCTGTGGACGGGGGCAGCAGCAAAATGTGTTTTTGACACTGAAAGAAAATCTAAATCTGTTTAAGTGTACGCTGATTTTGTAATACTTTTGCAGGTTTACCTTGCCGTCAGACAGCTACATGGTCTATGGTTCACACAGGGAACTGAAGCCTGTTTTCTGTGCTCCAGCTGTGTTTGGAAGGGTTAGTTCACCAAAGTCACACACTAACACAAACAAGCTCACCCGTTGAGGCAGCGGTGGACCAGCAACTCCTGTGTCCTGCGAGGTCAACTTTCAGTTAATTTCAATGGAGTCTGGTGGCTTTGACCAGTGCATAGGTGGATACAAGGTGAACCGTCCAAACAATACTCTAAATATAGTGCACACTAAGGGTCTAAAACACATTGTCCTGTCAGCGGTAGTCAGTCCCATGCTGCGGAGGCAGGTGTGAGTGCAGCTATGGACCACTAGATGGAGTCAGTGTTTCATCAGTTAGAGAGAAGCAGCACTTCAGTGGTGGTCAGCGTGCATCTCCACACATCTGTCACTGTATGCTGTGAGTTGAGAGAATAAGACTGTGCTGTGAGCAATAGGACCTGTTCCACACAATACGACACGCGTATGTATATATGAAAACCTTCATTAGCATTTTGTGCCATGTTGTTTGTCTTCTTCTAATTCAGGTGTATAAGATGTGCAGTGACACGTTTGACTCCTACAACCAGCACTACGGGAGGGGACTGGTTCAGGACTCCATTAAAGACGGTGTGTGTGTGTGTGTGTGTGTGATTTATGAGATTTAATAAGTGATCTACCACCACTGACAATAAAGTGTAGGAGGAACTTTTCCGAATAATTTAAGTATATGTAACTCTCTCCTCTTCCCTTTCCTCTTCGCTAAACTCCTCTCCTCTCCTCTTACCTTTTCTCCTACCTCCTCTCCTCTTCTCTTTCATCTTTCCTTTTGTTTCCTTTCCTGTCTTCTTTCCTTTCCTTTACTCTCCTCTTTCCTCTCTTGGTCTCTTTCATCCACCTTTCCTCTCCTCTCCCTAAACTCTTCTCCTGTACTCTTACCTTTCCTTCTCCTCCCCTCTCTTTCCCCACACCTTTCCTCCTCTCCTCTTCCCTTT
>NW_022280580.1:0-24962 GCF_004355925.1 Anarrhichthys ocellatus | reverse complement strand
GGGGGGGGAACTGCTGACCCGGACAGGGGACATCGTCGGGCGGTGGAAAGAGCACTTTGAGGAACTCCTAAACCCGACCAACATGTCCTCTGCAGAGGAGGCAGCGCCTGAAGATCTAGGGGGAGGCTCACCCATATCCCTGGCAGAGGCCGCTGAGGTAGTCAAAAAGCTCCTTGGTGGCAAGGTACCGGGGGTGGATGAGATCCGCCCTGAGATGCTGAAAGCGCTGGACATAGTTGGGCTGTCCTGGCTGACACGCCTCTTCAATGTCGCATGGGGGTCGGGATCAGTACCCATGGACTGGCAGACCGGGGTGGTGGTTCCCATTTTCAAAAAGGGGGACCCGAGAGTGTGCTCGAATTACCGGGGTATCACACTACTCAGCCTCCCGGGGAAGGCTTATGCCAGGGTGCTGGAAAGGAGGCTCTGACCATTTGTCGAACCTCAGATTCAAGAGGAGCAGTGCGGATTCCGTCCCGGGCGTGGAACAGTGGACCAGCTCTTTACCCTCGTAAGACTACTGGAGGGGTTCTGGGAGTTTGCCCAACTAGTCTACATGTGCTTTGTGGACTTGGAGAAGGCTTTTGACCGGGTCCCTCGGGGGTTCTTGTGGGGGGTGCTGTGGGAGTATGGGGTGCCGGACCCGTTACAACGGGCGATCCGGTCTCTGTACGACTGCAGTAGGAGCTGTGTCCGCATTCTCGGCAATAAGTCAGACACGTTCCCGGTGGGTGTTGGCCTCCGCCAGGGCTGCCCTTTGTCTCCGGTCCTGTTCGTGACTTTCATGGACAGGATATCTAGGCGCAGCCGGGGGGTGGAGAACGTCAGGTTCGGGGGTCTCGGGATCGCCTCTCTGCTGTTTGCAGATGATGTGGTCCTGTTAGCCTCCTCGGATCATGACCTCCAGCATTCACTGGGGCGGTTTGCAGCCGAGTGTGAAGCGGCAGGGATGAGAGTTTGCACCTCCAAATCTGAGGCCATGGTGCTCTGCCGGAAACCGGTGGATTGCTCCCTCCAGGTGGGGACGGAGTGCCTACCTCAAGCGAAGGAGTTCAAGTATCTCGGGGTCTTGTTCACGAGTGAGGGTAAGATGGAGCGGGAGATCGACAGACGGATCGGTGCAGCTGCAGCAGTAAAGCAGGCGCTGCACCGGACCGTCTTGGTGAAGAGGGAGCTGAGCCGGAAGGCAAAGCTCTCAATTTACCACTCGGTCTACGTTCCTACCCTCACCTATGGTCACGAACTCTGGGTCATGACCGAAAGGACAAGGTCGCGGCTACAAGCGGCCGAAATGAGTTTCCTCCGTAGGGTGGCCGGGCTCAGCCTTAGAGATAGGGTAAGGAGCTCGGTCATCAGGAGGGAGCTTGGAGTCGAGCCGCTACTCCTCGTCGAAAGGAGACAGCTGAGGTGGTTCGGGCATCTAATTAGGATGCCTCCTGGACGCCTCCCACTGGAGGTTTTCCAGGCACGTCCAACTGGGAAGAGACCCCGGGGAAGACCCAGAACACGCTGGAGGGATTACATCTCCCAGCTGGCCTGGGAACGCCTCGGGATCCCCCAGAATGAGCTGGAACATGTTGCCGGTGAGAGGGAAGTCTGGGTCAGCCTGCTTGGCCTGTTGCCACCGCGACCCGACCCCGGATAAGCGGAGGAAAATGGATGGATGGGATGTTCGCTTGTTTTCTCAGATATGCATTGTATTTTCTTAATTCCTCTTTGAGGTTGAGCTTCATATGTGTTCGTTGTTTTGCCATGTTAGCACCAGGATCCAGCATTTTCAAACTATTTCTAAACTGAATTTACAGAACAATTACTGTTTTGTGATATACACCGTTACCATGATATCAAATGACATATAACACGATAGAAGATATTTGCTCAGACTGTCGCCTGGACTGAATTCATTTAAATGGGAAAGATTGCAATAATATTTGGAATGGATATTCATGGTGCCCTTGGGAAAATTCCTAATAACTTTAGTGAACCCCTGGTTTTTCCTCCTGAGCCACCTGCAGGATATGACTTCACATATCCAGTGAAATATCTCTTTTATTATCCAGCTCCCGAGACAGTGTAATTGTTAAATATGTCCCTAAGCTGGCCAAAGCTCATCTGCATTACTCTGAGAAGAATGAACATGCACACAAACAAGCTGCATCCTTGACAGCAGCGGAAGGCCGATGTGCCGAAAACCGCAGTTCCTCAAATTGGCCACTTGAGGCTGGCTCCAAAAGAGAGTCAATCTCCATAGACTATAAGAATATCCCCCATGTTAAAATGCCCAACTTTACAGCACAAATAAACATGTTTACAGTGTGAACAGATTTAGGACTCTTCTGGAAGCTCTCTTAAATTTAAGAGCGTTTTTACGATTTTAACTTTCATCTTTTGCGATGTGAGGGTTCCGGGACAAGAGGATGTCAAATGGGTACATATTGTAAAGCCCTCTGAGGCAAATTTGTAATTTGTGATTTTGGGCTATACAAAAATAAATTGAATTGAATCTTTTCACGTGTGCCTTCTCTTTTAGTAGTTTGATAGAAACGAACCCAAAAGGACATAGATACCCAACCACATCTTTCACACTGCTTCAGTGCGGCATGCCGGGTCAAGCCGTTTTGGTAGCTCCCAACATGGCAACACAAGAGGTTATTAGTCGGGCTACTGGTGGAGGATGGGACCATACTGTGACACTAGAGCTGAGAGGAAATGTCAGGAACACACACGGTGAGGCCGAGACAAAGATGGCAGTGGGATATTTTTTAACAGAGCATCTCGTCCCCTCCCACTGACACAATGCACATCCACTCCATTTGTCCAGACTGTGTTCCGCCATCACCGTGGTCGCTGGTGGGAACTGTTACCCGCACAGAAAGTGTGTCATCAACTGTCATCTAATCTTTCTCAACTATTTTAAAAACACACAGAAGCTGATTGATGGCCATGTTTGACATCGAGTACAAAATACATTCTAGATATTTCGGTCTTAACCAAAAGAGTCAACCTGACCTGTTTTTCGGTGCTGGGGAAAACGTCAGGGGGGTTATCAAAGTCACGAGGATGCATCCTCAGGGGACCATGAATTATGACATTTCTTGATAATCCGCCATTAATGTCAACCTAACAGTAGAGTTAGAGAGGATCAGTCAGGGGATCATCTTAAAATACATCTACATACATATATATAAATATGACATGATTCATCTTCTAGGGATCGTGAGTATTCAAGACAAATTGAATGAGATTCAGCATTCTACTTTAAGAGACACCTTGGTGCGGTAGACGGTGTCCATAAGACGTTTTGATCCGAGTGGTGCTCATATCAGAAAATGTCATTAATATTCATCTTCTTGGGACCAGGAGTGTAATGTAATGCTTTACATCAGCAAGAACGATTAACGGATCACAAGTGCTTCAGGCTTCATGCGAGCACCATCCATCTGTCCGGCTTTCTCTCTGAATCAACATGTTCAATATCTGTGCTGCAATTGAAGAGGTCAGCATTTCGCCTCCAACCCTAACCCTACAACTGGGTCCATACAACCTAAATTAAAGTCGTCGGATGTAAAATAAACAAACTAACCCTCAGGGCAGCTCGTCTTCATCCTCTAATGTTGGACTGAGGATAATTGATAATGTTAGTTCATTTTTGACTGTTTTAAACCAAATGTCTGGCTCCTCAGTGCTACTGAAGCAGATCCTGAACAGTCTGATATCAACTCTCCTGATCCTTCCTCTCTGTCCCCCTCACAATCTAATAGCTTCTCATCTCACAATATTCTGGCCAACATCAGCCTTTATGTGACTCACTTAACGATGTCACCTCTGTCTGGATGGAAGGATGAGTGTAGGCGAGGATGAATGAGGACTACGTCGTCGGCATACCACGTACAGTACATGCAGAAAGTATCATATATTAAAAGGACATTTCTACTATAGAAATACACACATACGGTAATAAAGCTTTACTTTTACAATTATTGACTTAGTTGCAATCTATCAACATTAGCTTGGACCTAATTGTTATCCGGTTCCCAACGCTGTGCCAGCAGTGGTCACCGTCCAGCTCTGTTTATTGTCCTCCTCTAATTAGAGCTCCGTGTAAGTGCTGACAGCGGAGGAAAATGTCCCTCTGTGCTCCAGCGGGACAAGAATGACCGTTACGCAACCGGAGAATGTGTTTTCCTGCTATAAAAGCAGCTCAGATGGGTTTTGGCTAAAGGGCATTTGAGGGGGGGGGGGGGTTGGACAATGCACATGAAAGCTTTAGAAGTAGGAGTGTGTGTGTGTGTGAGTGAGAGGCGATCAACGCTGAGTTCTGCCTTTGAGGTTGCAGGATGCTGTCGGTGTAGATTGTGAAAGGAGACGGGTCAATAAAGAGGCTTCCTGTGAAAGCTCAGACATTACTGAACACGGCTCTGCTCCTTCAAACTCATCAGAATAGCTGCCGTCACTTTCTAATTCTTTCTAACGTGCAGTGTGCTACAACACTCATCATTTCTTTCATATCGTTTTGCATTTCAAAGGCAGTTCAGTCTCTCATTATGGTCTGTGCTGCCCGCTGCCAGGAATGAGCCGTATGTCTTAGTGGTTCTGTAAGAACAGGCACATTGCAGACTTGGAATCAGGAAATATCTTTGCATTAAAATGGTCAAAAGACAATTTGAATCTATGGACACAATTGCATTAATATCAGCCTTAAAAAAAAAAAAGTTGTTTGCCTTAATTTCTTCAAAAATCTCCTCTTTTGCTTCTAATCCTCTTCTGATTCTAATTTATTCTGTTTCATCTCTTCCACTTCTTTCTTCCTGTCTTATTGATCTCAGCTGACCGCACAGATGCCATTAGTGAGCAGCAACAGGCCAACAAGCATCATTTGAGTCAGTGTGTGTTTTGGCCTGAAGTGGAGACAGTTAGGAGGAAACAGAGCCGGAGGAAGCCTGAAGGAAATCTGTTAAGTCTGATGGTCTGCCTGAATGTATCGGGTGCAGTTCAATTTTGCATTTTATAATTGCCTACATGCGGAGGAAGCAAGCTGTAATTGGAGCGAGTGAGCGGCGTGTCCAGTGTACGCTTGAAGTCACGGTTTGCCGCCCTGAGAAAGGCGATGGACACAAAACGGAGGACTTTCCTTCTCTTATCAATGCTTATTTTGTTCTGCACAACGATTATCAAGTCCTCAAAGAAACTGTAAACGAACAAAAGCATAACTGCTCTCCAGTCCGACAGGGACCTCTAGCCAACAACAGTAACACTTTGATTTGTAAGTGTTCATTTTAAAGTAAATCTGATGTGTGTGAGAGAAATAGAGCACAACCTGCAGCCTTGTAACTACCTTTGAAAATCTGGCAAACCTGTACAATAGCACTAATAAAAACATTTACTCTTAAACTGCTTTTGTATCACTTTTTCCAAGACATTTGACCAGATTCCTGTTAGATGTTTGAAAAGCATATTCATCAAAATGGCACTTCAATAAAGGCTACAACCCAAAAATGTTTGAAATTAAATTGAGTCCAGTTTGAAAAGATGAACAGACAAGTAGCTACCTAGCTTTTTGTAATGGCAGCTTTAACAACTGGATGACTTGTTTTTTATCCATCCATCAGTTATACCCGCTTATCCTTTGGATGGCCATGTGACACGAATGTAAAAACATGCCACATTAAAATCAAATCCCAATAAAGGAAACAAAAAGGCGTAATACATGTTGGTGTTGTCCAGCAGAGAGCAGCACAGATGCCAAAATGAAACAAACCTTGATCATCCAGCTGCATGATAATGCAATTATAGGCACAGAAACAATATCTTTGCAAGCCTGGAAACGGACTGTTTATTAACTGGATGGCTGCACACCACAAGCCCGCTCTAGCAGGAGGGATACGGTGGCCTGAACAGGTCAAATCAAGATCACAGCTTCTCTTTGTTGTGTTAGAAAACATGATTCAAACAGAGGAGCATGAGAAGCAATTACAATATTATTCAGCTGATTCAGATGCCTTCTGCATCAACTGGATGTTTCTTACTTCATTTAAGGGGTTTCAAAGTCCTCAGACAACGTCAAGACAACTAGCCCCTTCTTCTTTGTCGTACTCCTCTTTGTGAGATCATCACGCTCTAAGTTTTGGAACTACAATAATCCCAACTGCTTTGGGAGATGTAAAGAGTAAGTCAAATATTCCCATGGGTTGAGTTCAGAGTTCTACTGTGGCCTACAACCGGCATCATTCGAAGTAGAGGCGTACCCATTCTCAAAATCCACGGTTTGGTTCAGACCCCATTATATCTCAGGAGTGGTGGGTAAATACGAAAAAAAAAATGAGACTCTGTCCATTTGTAAACTAACAAAATGAACACAAACGTTGAACAGAAATCTAACACAAATTGAATTATACCTTGGGTCACATTGTCCCTGGCTGAGGCAGGCAGCAGTAAAGGCTTTGAATAGACATCAGTCATCAATATGGCCACCTCAGGTTTATTAGCAGTCATCCTAAGAGCTCCGCCTCATGACGTGAAGAGAGCTCAAAAGGCAGCGGTTGAAGAGCTCCGCCTCATGACGTATTAGGGCTCAACAAGCAATTATGGTCTGTTTGACTCTAAATGGACCATAATGTACTAAATGAACATCATGCTGTATTGAAGAAGACTTGAAACTAGAGATTGAGACCATAAACTCATGTTTACAATGTTTACTGAGGTAATAAATCAAGAGAGAAGTAGAGTCACTTTCTCATAGACTTCTATACAATTAAAAAGAGAATGCAGGTTCAAGGCACCTTCACATTGGCTTCACTTATTAGAACCGGAGGTTCATTTTGAGTCATCCCATAAAATGACTGCCTGAAACTGGTTCCCATTGGAGTCTTCTTCCTGTCCAACCAACATGATGTGAAAGCTTATTTCATATCAATTAATTCTGCAAATACACATTAAACTATTTATGATTTGACTTTAAAAAAAAAAAAACACCTTTTCGATGATCAAAAATCACAGATCAACAGCTGTGCTGTGCAGTAGCTGTTTTGGGTTCTGTTCTGATGAAATCAATCACTCCCACAAACAAACAAGTCAAATATCCACATCAAAAACAATGGGAAAGCTCAAACCCACTAAAAGCATCTAAGAAACAGTAAAATCACAAGAATTCAAGCTCTTCAATTCTAACTTGCATAGTTCACAGCATTTGAACGAGCTGCAGGTGGTGTAAGGTTCAGTTCAGTGACCATCGACTTCACCAGTCACACAGCTTTAGTCAGCGTCAGCAAGAACATGGAATTGTTATTAGATATTTGAAATGAGCTAGCTTCACATGGAGTTACACAGCATGAAATTAACCGCAAAAATGAGTCGACGTCGTACTCTCTTCCCTAATGGCTACACAGAGTCAACACTGGCTTCCTCCCGATCCTGCCTCCTCTTAATACATGTCAGTGTGGGTAAAAACGACGCATTAAAACAAAGAGATTCAGGATCAGTGATGACACGCTTCATATAACCATTACCACAACGTTAGTGTAATGGCAAAATATATGT
This sequence comes from Anarrhichthys ocellatus, assembly GCF_004355925.1. Lineage (NCBI taxonomy): Eukaryota > Metazoa > Chordata > Actinopteri > Perciformes > Anarhichadidae > Anarrhichthys > Anarrhichthys ocellatus. The sequence continues at coordinate 17,426 of NW_022280580.1, read as the reverse complement.
AAACAATGTGCTTCTAATCAAATGTATATTAAAGTGTCTGCTAAGCAAAAATAGAAAAGTGCAGAGACAAGTGGAAAAACACGGTCTGCCCTTCCTGTGAACTGTCGACACCTAGAACTACCTGGTTCCTGTTTATCAACTTCTGTTTTAGAGTTTCTGAGAAAACTAACCACAAAGGTCAGTTTTGGGGCGCCTACACAGGCCAGTTGAAGCCAGTTCTGCTTCACGTGCTTGCAGAACTTCTGCTTTGTGTAGGACTCATCTTGGGTGTTGCTTTCTGTATGTGTATAAATGACATGTACAGCAACCCCTCGAAGAAGCTTTTCCACAGTACACTGAGATACGCGTCTGTTGAACCGCTCTCCTGCTTGCAAGCAATAAAGACAAACAACTGTTATTGATATAGATTGAAAACCTTGACCCTTCTCCCGATTAATCATAGAAATCTTCCACAACGTTAGCCATTACAGCCCCCCCCCCCCCTCCCCCGGTCCAGTCCAGCAGGTGACGAAAAAGAGAGTGGTCAATAGCGAGATGTCACGCCATGCTAAACCGTTCTTTTTTTTTTAAATATTTGCATTGCTATCACAGACGCAGTGGGCCCTTACGCATCAAACATCAAACTAAGTGGTTATTATTGGCAGCATCTCTTTATTCCCATTGTTCTAGAGGAGTCGTCTGCTCCGTGAGACAGGAGAGGCACTTAAGGTGAGTACCTGAGCTGCTGGATGGAGTGCGTTTCCTTCTATGAACCGGTTTCTGTAAGTGTGGGGGGGGGCCAAAACAACATTTATCCCCTCAGGGCCTGTTGCCCTCTCGACCCGTGGTACAAGCTTTAACTATGTACACACAAAAAACAGGCCAGGACTTCAGTTTATAAAAATTAATGACAGTAAAAAACAAACCCACATGCTCTCCTTCGTGCTGTATTCTTGAGTCGTGTAGCCATATATACATTGGATAATAACAGTGTGGCGGAAGGAGGAAGCTACTACAACCCTAAAGTAGATCCCAGCAAGATGTGATGCTAAGAACCAACGAACTGTAGAAAGCCTCTTGGAAGGTAATGCAGGTGAGTCTCTCTCTCTCTGACTCTGTGTGTACGTGTGGCATTGATATTCCTTTCACCACCATGCATCCAATGGAATAACGAAGCTTCCGAACCGTTAAAGCCATAATGTGCCAGGTGGCTCTTCTCCTGTATTGACCCGTTTCCACTCAGTGTTGAACGTCTTGTTCAAAAGTCATATGAATGCAGTTTTGTATCGTCATCAAGTAACTGATTTCTAGAATCAGAATTAAAGGCTAAAATGTAGTGGTACAAAATATGTTCCATGCTATATGGCTGTTTTGAGACACTAGTCCCCGCCCCTGCTGCTCCTCAGTCCAGCTGTCAGTTACCACGGGGCCCACACGGTCACTCACTGCATTTTTTGGAAAGACAAAAAAGCGATTTCAGAGAGAAGCAGACAGAAAAGTCTACAATAGGCGTTTAAAGATGTCAAACTGAATAAGCAGCGAAACAAGTTGAAAAGATAAAGATAGAAGCTAAAGCTACAGATCACAGTGTAACAGTGAACCACCACATCACCTGCTGATCCAGACAGAAGACAACGACATGAAGGAACAACAGCGTTCCTGTAAAGCCGGTAGCTCTTTATTCACTGTTACAATCATTAAAAAGATAAAGCAGCCAGACCAGGAAATAAAGTACTCTATAAAGAACTTACATCATCTTTGATGAAACCAAAATCTGCCATAATTTTTACATCTTGACCCACACGAAGAGAGAGTTTGAAAAATTGTACAAGTTCTGTACACAACACACATGTGCCGTGAGTCGGCTTATGCTCAAAGAGAGTCGTGGACATGGTCCACACCTTTGAATCCGCCCGCTCCAATAAGTTGACTGGAAACAGAGTGCAAGTAGTTGACGATTCTGTCCGATATCAGACATAAGAGATTTGTGACGTGTGTGCAGTTCTCAGCCAAAACAGGGCTGGCAGTAGCAGCAATGCCGTCTGTGCAACACCGTCTCACGGCAGTTCGTCAAATAGCCACGAAATGTAATATATCAAACATCATGGTTGGGCTTCAAATAACTACCTACAGTTAGCTTCCGGCGACAAAACGATCGCTAGGTTTAGGCAGCAAAACCACGTAGTTCGGTTTAGAAAAACCGTCACCAAGGGGGTTTCGAACATCTGTCTCGTACCTGCATCCCTTTCATTGAGACGTTTGAAGCCAAAGTGTCTCCGAGGCGCTTCCGCCACAACATGAGACATAAGTGAATTGTGCTTTCGCTGATCAAAGCCGTCGAAAAAGAACCAAAACGTCAGCGGCCTTAGTCCAAATGTACAAGTTGTCAGAGCCACCTATCAAAGTGAACCATCGCAAGGTTCAAGGGCTCCAGTCCCCTTTGGCCGACTGCTCGCATTCAAAATGGATGTGCTCACCAAGTCTGCTGAATGAAATAAAATAATAATGATGTGTATTAATAATACACCAACAGACATGAATGTCAGCGGCACTGGACTGGCAGGAAGAGCGGGGATCGTGACCACGTCGTGCTCCCTTCAGAGCCCTGTCAAAAACTACTAAATTAGAGCTCATTGTCGTCCCCTCATTCATGTTAAAAATATCCTAAAACCCCCAATGACATCCCTCACATTCACACGACCCAAAATCATTCTCATTAGGAGACGTCAAAGTGCACGTGTTAGGAAAACAGGAGCACATATAAGGCACTAAATTGGACTCACAAAAAGTATAAATGCATCAAGATGTGGAAAATCACATGATGAGAAAAGAGTCATTGATTTGACATCGTTGGTACAGTTGGATTCCTGCTGTACACCAGTGAGTGTTTGTCCTACAGGCCCAGTAACCCAATGAGTAGTTTCAGGGGTCTGGGCACAAGGACAAAGGATGACGGGATCCCAGGTAGCCTACTTGGCGCTCCGACAGACCTCTCACTGGTCTCATCGGTTAGACAGGACTGTCTCCACTCCTCTTCCCAGCATGTATCAAGCCCCTCTTTTGAGTTCCATTTGTTCTTTTTGATATCTATTGTTTCACATTAGAGGGAACGGCGTGCTATCAAAATAAAAGTTCAGATTTGAGATATACATATTTATTAAGTGTTTCTTGATGGGTCACTCGTGCCGAAGTTACCGCACACTGTCATTCATTTTATAAAGATCTCAGTTTGTCCTCTACGATGAGTGTAACTTTGGCATGAAGCGAAGCACTGTTAATGACGCTACTTTTGAACTGAATTTGGACAAAACAATACCAGGCGGCAGTATCGGAGCTACATCAAAGGGAGCCTGCTAGCAACCGATAAGCCTCAAAACGAAACAGACTTATTGTCTCTACACAACAAGACACTCAAAGGGCGTCACTATCCCTTCAACCACACGCGCGTGTCTACCGAAGCTATGGAAATTATCGTCGCTCATAAAAAACAAAACAATGGCAGGCTTCGCTCACCTCTAGAAAGAGCCAGAACGTCAGGGCTAAACCGGCCAGTGGGTTCCTCATATCTCCGCCGGTGGGAGAGCGGAAGCCGAGCTCCGCTTGTGCAGACGAGAAAGACGCGGAGGAGATGCTCCTTTGTCACAGTGTCGGTTTCATCCCGTTACCGGGGATGATGCTCAGAAAGTGGATGTGGCCGGCACGTCAGAGTACTTCGGCTGACAGGAAGGATGATGGCAACCTGGTGTCAGTCAGACGGTCCACAGACGGAGATTAATGGCATGCTGGGACACTGCATTAGCCTGTGATGTTGGCTTATTCCACGCCCCTTTACGCCCCCCCCCCCCCGCCCAACAAACACACGCGTGCACGCGCGCACGCCAACACACACGCTTTGACTCTATATAATAATGTTTTATCATTATTGTAGGCCTACTTAAGAATAATTCCTATTTGTCACATTTATTGTCTTGTAAAACACAAAAAAGAAAAACTACTAAGCCCACGCATATTCCTAAACTATTGCCTTAATGTCTAAAGCAGGGGCATCCGATTAAAATTCAAAGTCCAGTAAATACTTCCTCCCATGAGGGTCCGAACCGGATGTCTAAATTGCGTCCGATAGCCTACACTACTACGTCTATCAAGTTAAGTCAACAATGTGTATTTCCATGACATTTCAACAAAATGTATTGAGCTTGTATGGAAAACAGACCATACCATGAATAAACGGATTTCTGGAACAATGAACCTAAGGCCTACATTTCAAGTAAAAAATAATGATTGCTGCTGTGGTAATGACTTGTCACTGTGCATCGCTTTATTCACTGTCAAATACATTTTTCAATGTATCCAAGCAAGTAGATGTATTTCTGAAGGACTTCATATGCCAGTTGTGGCACTCCAGTTGTGTTTCTGATTCAGCACCATGGACAGTACCCAAGCTGCCCCAAGCAGCTGAAAAGGTCAGAGACAGCTGGACAGTTGCTGACAGGAGACACAGCAGTGTTTAGTCAAACAGAAGAGGACAGGAGAACTGGTGTTCTACCAAATGGCCCAGAAAACCCGGGTGGGGGGGGTACTTTGACCTTGTGGCCACAGTCGGCATTGCACAGCGCTAGACACACACACCGTCCCTCAAAAAAACGTCGTCTATGTCAAATGGAGTTCACCATTAATTTTGTGCTTTTCCTATTGTCTCATCTCAACTTGTCTCCAGTGCAAAAGGTCCATTGTATGATTTCTCTCTCATTATTTCATTTTTGTACTCTTTCAGTTAACTTTTAGTCTCAAATTGTCTCTTTTTTTAATCAACACTTTCTCACTTCCAACTCATCGAATACGCCGCTTGGTCAGTGGCCCCAAGCATCAAACTATGTTCCCCTCTAGTGTCCAGTTTTGGACGTGGCAGGGACGGCATGTCCTTTTTCCACTCGTTACATGCAGAGTGACTTTACAAAATAGTTAAAGAATATACTCTTCTTTTTGATAAAAGGGCTGTGTCTCTTGGGCAAAACATCCCATTCACAAAGCTGGATTTCTTCAAACAAAACCTGACTTTTTATGATTCTCTTTGGAGAGTCAACAAAAAAAAAAAACTTTAAAGACATCTCAACTCTCCAAAAGCTGTGGACCTTTAATACAGTGGGTAAAAAAAACAAAACATAATGGCTGGACAATGTTCAACATTCAACGAAGGAAACCTCAATTCAAACTCCCTCTCATGATACGTTAACACATATATAAATCAGTACATTATATACTATACATTTGCATCTCTTAACACTGTTCTCATCTCAGTATCTCTGTAAGTAAATAATTGAGCTAAATTGCCACTTTAGCTTTTTAAGTGTGTTAAGCTGAGCAGCATGCTGCTCGAACCACAGCACACACCAACCAATCATCTTTAGCTGCCTCATCCTAGAGAGCAATCACCATACACATCTGCGTATAACGTCACCATTTCACATTATACGTTGTTGTGAGACCTTTGGGATGGCCGTGCATGGTCGACTGTATAACAGCAGACCAAGAGTTAAAATCTGAGGTCCATGTGTACTACGGCGTGATAAAGTGATTCATCCACTACATGTACCAAGTGATAAAGGTAAATGTTGGTACGATTCTGATTGACAGCCTGGCATGTGTATTTGTTAAATGCTTTTTTATTTTCTACAAAACATAATTTAAATTGCATGTCTGAGGAGGATCTTTATATTTTTTGGACACTGACACTAAAACCTGTCCAACAGCAAAACGGACCCTGTTGTGCTGCTGTTTGCGCTCCCAATGCATCACCCTTTAGTGTCTACATGCAACTCACTCCAATATAAACCATAGGCTGTATAAGAAGTGGACCTAGTCGTCATGAGATCACCCATTGGTTTTGAAACCTCGAGTTTGGGTTTTTGCCCGTCGCCATCTTGGCTTTTTTTCAACCAATGAAAAGAAGTGACAATATTTGCAGCAGCAGCAGCATGGATGAATGTGACCTTGAAGATGATTTTTTCACTTAAGATGATTTGGGCTCTTCGTCACAACCTTCACGTGAAATGTTTGATTTATGTCTCTCAGTCTCAGGGAATGCGGTTGTTTGTCGCCATGTGAATGACATGGAGGGAACATAAATAATAACCGTTAACTTAACATTTATTTTGTACATGCTCACTGTTATTACAGGTTTTGCAAGTTTGACTTGGATTCATACCATTTTAAGAAGAGTGATTAAAACAACAACAGTCAAACAATAAAATGACAAACGGCAGAGTCGTCTTAAAAACAAAATTCAAAAGACTCAAAAGAAAATATCCAGTTTTCCCTATTTGACACAATCCTTCCCCAGTAATGAATCACTTATGGGCTATTGACAATGATCCTTCTGTTCTGGGATTTCCTTAATATTTCTTGATAGATACAAAGATGAAGGTCAAGAGAGAAGATGCGGCATGATAAGCTTACTTGTTTAAAGATTAGACCAAGATTAGTTGGTGGTTCCAACCCGTTTGGCTGGTAACACCTTACAAAGAAAAAAAATGGCGTCCCTTGCCACATTTCGAACATCTATTAATTATTAGCAGTTCCACCAAAGTTACATTCCCCCCCTTTAACAAAGTCAGTAACTCACAAATCCATTTCTCCTCCTCCTTCAGCCATTGAGTGTTAAAAAAACAAAGCTAGGTAAAATAAAATAAGAATCTACACCAAGCACAATGCTAAAAATGTCATAACTTCTTACATATGTTTCAACCTGAACTCTTAGTAAATACTAAGATCTGCTAGCTAGCTTTCTGTTTGACAAAAGTCACGCTGGCCCACTGACCAATCACTGCGCACGTAACCGGTTGTATATGGACCCAAATGCAACACACAAGATTCCAGGGATCTTTGGCTTTTATTACAAACTTCCAGAAACAGCAGGCAGAGTTTAAACAGGGTCAGGATCAGAAGGCTGGTGGGTTTACAGTCAGGCAAGGCAGGTAGAACCGGGGCAGGCAGGGTGGGTAACAGGAGATCAGTCCGTGAGAGCGTGCTGGAGAGTCTGGCATAGAAAACCGAAGAACAATCTGGCAAATGTGTCTGGGAGGCAGTGTGATGGAAGATTTCTATGTTAATCGGGAGAAGAGAGAGTTGTTCACAAATCAATAACAAAGTCTTCAAAAGATTCAAAGTTGTCTTTGTCCATTTATTTGCTTGCAAGGGAAGAGTGCACCACAGATACTCATTCAGCTGTCTGTGGTGTGAGCTTCAACGAGATATAACATTCAACATCCTTTTATACCTACAGAGGCCTCCTTCCCACATGACTCCCATGAAGGAAGTGTCTAGCCTGGTCTTATCTGGTTCATGCAGGTAGCTCAACTGTGAGTCGGCTGTGGTTTCTATGTTCCTGTTTTAAACTACCCTTCCGAGAAACAGAGTATGTGAACATGTCTTCAGTTAAGAAACCGGGTCTTTAGGTGCTGACATATGTGTCTTGCAGGGCCTCTTTTACTTCTCCATTATACCAAGAGGTCACACTGTGTTCTTTAAAAACTTTCCATGATGCTAATACATACTTTACCATTACAGCAGGAGTCTATAGAGGGGCTTGATTACTGATCAGAGGCAGGTGAGTGAACAGGTGAAGGGAGTTTAGACTGATGAGGAGGGAGTGACTGACAAGTAGAGTGAGGAGGGTGTGGACCTGAACTGTGACAGCGCACGTTAATGCAGACGTACTTAGCAGGCTACCTGGGTAGCACTGGCATGTCAAAGAATACGCCCAACATGTCAAACTAAAGATCTGATTGGTTGAAGACTATGACAATCAACAATATCGTCCCCATTTACTTTAATCTGCAAAGTTTACCTAGAGGGCCTCTCTCTTACATAGAGACATAGGGGCTGAATCTGATTGGATAAAAGCTCTCCTTAAAACAAGCTGCACTGGAAGCAGAGCAACTGAGGAAGACAGTAGCTGTGCAATGAGAAGAGAAGATAATGGGGAAGAGAAATTATAATACATGTAGTGTATTTGTGAAAAATTATTAAAACCTCATCTCACTCTGAAGGCTCGCCCGCGGGCCGTCAGAGTGTTAAGTGTAGATTTGTGTTATGTACACAACTGCTCTGTAACGATGAGTATTAATGTGATATCTCATTAGAAAGCTACGGTTCTTGTAATTCGATTTATGCAAACCATTTCAAGATACAATAACAGCAGGTACAGTTAAAGTCTCTGTCAAACAAGCACTCCAAAAATAGCCGATAAAATATCGCCGTGACTCACCGATTATGATTCATAATGTCCCCCTCGTGCATGCTAGTCCAGCAAAAACGGTCTTGCTAGGTGGCTAAGGGTCCACTCGATCGAATCCAGTAAAAGATTTAGTCCAAAACACATTAGTACGTCCATAAAGACCCACGGGGGGCTGTTGCATCATTTCAAATTAGCCAGCAGATATGATAACTCGCGATCATATTTCGGGCATAACTTCACGTTCCGTGTCAACAGAGCGGAGATTTTCATCACAAAATGGAGCCTACATTCCGCCGGTTAGATTGACACCTCATTTGACCCAATAGGAGCTTCTATAGCCCGGCCACAGTCTGGAACGAATGCTGGAACGAATGCTGGGAAAGTTTTCAAAACTGAACTGTAAACCATGACTCAGGTACCTGAGACAGATTATCAAGAGCAAAGTCTGGTTCATGAGAATTTTGAAGAATCTGTGGAAGTTGACAATGGTTAAATATGATATAGTTAACCATACATTGACATAAATAAACTATTGTTCGAATTTCCAACACGTGGTATATACGTTTTTACGCGGCCGCACTCTTAGTAAAGCATGTGTAAAATATTAATTTTCTGTTGTGTTGTTCTCAAATTGTAACTTGTACCAGGTATCATGACCCCATACTGTCGTACCAGTCTGTTTTCAAGCCTGTAAGTCCCAGCCATAAATAGCTGCTGCCATCTGTTGGCCAAAACAAATCCAGGCGGAAATAAAAACCTTAATTTTCAGTGTGTTGTAAACTCCATAGCTCAATGCTAGTAGCACTTACAGTGATTCTGACTGATTGGGAAGGAACTTCAGAGTGTTACCGTACAATAGAGACTAAAACCATACATGTACTCCCAATGGTTCAATAAGAGCTGTCAGTTTACTTTGGGTACGCCTTGGATAGGCGTTTCAGGCAAATTTTACAGGAGTGATAAGAGATGATAAAATAGCTATAACTTTGTGATTGTGTTCAGGCCAGCAGAGAAGGCTTAGCTGGCCCTGACTGCCCACCACTGCTTGAACTACATTCAGCTGGTAATGCTTTTTTACTTGTATTCATTTCAAATGCACTTTACTTGGTCTGGACTTATTTTACTTCAACTTATTGATGATTTTACTGAAGTCAAGGATCTGATGACTTCTTCCATCTCTGACAATAAAAAAATTAAATTGAGTCCATTTCAGAGAGGCACTTTAAGGTTCTAGATAAATCTCTTGGAATATAAGAGAGTTCCCTGTAGAACACCCTGGGAGGGTTCTAGATGAAACCCTTGGTATATAAACGGGTTCTCACTCTTGTTTGAACGCTTCTTGGTGGATTCTTGTTTGTACCCTTAGAAGGTGAAAGGGTTCTGGATTGAACCACCAGAGAGGGTTCTGGGTGGAACCATTCACAGATGGTTCTAGATATAACCTTTTATGTTGGGTTCTAAGCAGAACCCTCCGAAAGGGTTTGAGGTGCAACCTTTACAAAAGGTTCTACAGGAACCAAAAGGGGTTTTCTTTTTTGAGGACAAGCTAAATAACCCCGATGGTTCTAGGTAGCACCTCTTTTTCTAAGAGTGTATTACAGAAAGAAACCGTTAGGAAATAGAAACCGTTAGGCTATAGAAAGCCAGCATGGTATATGTTCTTGATGCAGAGCTCCTCTGCTGTATAACATATCTAATTTTTAACAAATCATCATGAGGGAAAAAATGTTCACAAATAGAATTAGAATAAATATTGGATCATAAGTGATGATAAGTGAGTGAAAGTTGGATGGTAACTGCACCTCAGCCTAGACTGACTGGGATGTGGAGAGATGATCAGAAGCCTGGATAGCGTGAGAATCACACTGACAGATGGTCCATATCTGAATATGATCAAAAGCAGGAGACATGACAGGGGCTTGTGTTGATGTAATATACTGAGGATGTTGACGAGACAAGACAGACCACAAGTTGAGTGAAGTTACATTTGAAATAACAAAATACCTTACAGCTATTATGACTGTCATGAAATATCACAATGAAAACATCAGTCCCCTCAGGGGAAACCAATAGAAGTCAGACACCAAAATATCCAGAAACCTCCCTGGTCCATTCGTCCATCACATCCAGGCCTCAGTAAAAGCAGGTGAAAATGTACCACACTGCTGTGATTCCATCTGAGAAGGGATCTGTTCTCTTCTCTCACATTCTCTGCTGCCATTCTTCACATTTTGGATTGTTTGTGGCCTTCGGGTTCATCCGTAGTTCAACTGTGTTTTCAGTTTTTTTTCCCATTGTGAAGCTGATTAAATCTGTTATTGTTTTATCTCTGCGGCTGCCTGTTGGTCTCTGTGGACCTTGTGTTGTCTGTATTTCAGTGTGCTGCTGCTGGTAAAGTCTGGCCTCTCTGGAAACATTAAAGCAGCACAATGGAGAGGTTTGTATGTACGGTAAAAGCTGTTTATTCTTTGGTAATGTGATGCTCAATATCAAGCAGTTTTTGTCCAAATTAAACTCTACAGTGATCTCTAAACCCTACGAAGATGAGACATCAATGCCTCTCCAGTCAGAGAGTGCAGTGGGGTGCACTATGCTGGCTCTCTGTAAATACACTTTACTCGTCCGTGCGAATTAACTAAAAATATGGGAACGTTTTAATTGAACTGAGGGACCAAATTATATCTTGTGGGCGCAAATAAATCAAAAGTAGTTTTTTCTCTCTGTGGTGACTCGCGGACTCTGTAGTGTGCCATAATTACTTGTTGCAAAAATAACTCATTTCTTTTTGGGGGATCCTAAACATATAGGTGTTAAAATGCTGAAACCATCACTCGTTTAACTTTGTACAAATAACTTTCCACCTCGTAGGAAAATCCATTCAAGAAGTATTATGATCACATCTCCGCATGGCTTCTAATATAGATAGTGTTGCTTCCATCTAGTGGTCCCTGAGAGGTAATGCTGCAGCCAAGTAACGTGGATAGTCAGGGTCTGTAAAGGCATGTCCTTCCATGTTAACAGAAGGAGGCTACAATCAGTTTCTATTAAACACAATAACAACAGAACACCTTAACAACATCCTGGATGAGCTTGTCGGTCCATTGTTGACCTTGTTAATAGATTCACATACATTCACAAATAATCCCCTACTTTTTGGAGCTTCCAGTCACATCTTTATCAGCAGATGGAGTTGTGGATGCATCTGGGTGGAGATGGTGACTCCTGACTCTGTTGAAAGATGGCCTCAGGTGTCAGATGTGAATGTCCTTTCTTCTTTGGTCGTCCACTGACCTTTGCCCTTTTCGTAATGGATGCAGTGAGTGGGTTTTGTCTGGTGTTCACAAACAAGTGAGCAAACTCCATCAGCTGATGAAGGCCAGGAGACACAGCTGAAAGCTCCCGAAAATGTGCATTGGTTGAGTTAGTTTGATTTAGATTTTTCATAAAGTGTTTGCTTAAACGGGACCTATTATGCTCTTTTTCAGGTGCATATTTTTTATCCCAATTTACTGTTACAACATGGTTACATGTGTTGATGCTTGTTTTTCTCATTCTGGCTGTCCTGCTGTAGCTCTTTTTACCCTCCGTCTGAAAGCTCTGTCTGAGCGCCTGCTCCTCCCTCCAGAAAGTTTTGTTGACTGACTGAAGTTTTGTTTCTTTTCTTATTTAGGTCGAAAATTGCAGAAAATGTGAAAAAAAAAAAAGTTGAAGACATCTGCTGCCAAGACAATACGACGGTATCTAACAGTGTAATCTATTACTGATTTAAAGATCACTTAACTTACCGTAACTAAGTCGGGATGAAAACTCAGGCAGGAATGTAGAAAAAACAGACTCCAGTGAATTCACAGTGTGACGACCCTCCTCCTCCCATATACCAGGTGTCCCTGTGTGGCTGCTGATGTCTTGCAGGTGCTGATTGGAGGGTCGTTAGCTTTTCTTAGCAGCCAGCTTGTTGGTTTTTCTGGTTTGTCTCAGTCACGGAGCCGGGCTGTGACAACAGTAGTGTCCAGTAATCATGGCTGTAATAGCAACGCCTTGCATTCTTTTTTACAGTAAAAGTCTGAATACTGTATCATATTGGGAAATATCCGTAGACTGTAGGAAATATCACTGTACCAGCATTTGCTCTAATAATAATGTAATCATTTACAGTGTATTTTCTCTTATAAATAACATATTATAGCATATTTGTAACCGGTTTCTTGCAACTGGAGATTCCTTTAAGACCACCGCCTTTGGTCACCGTGTGGGTCACTTAAAAATGTATGTGAAGCCATATGAGATTATCTGGTGGAAATTAACATGCCGTCACCCAACAGAGTATGCTGGAGAGGAATTGCAGCTGATTCCAGCTGATTCAGAATTTTCCCAACTGTGCATGGCAAGCATATAGTGCCAGGGCAATGGGGCACCTCCACTGAATAAGCAGCGACAACGCTCACGCCTTCAGGGAGAAATTTACAGAATATTTCTCGCTCACTGAAGGTGCAGTGTCACGGCAGGACCACATTATTTAATATGTGACAAAAGCACTGTGGGAATAGTATGATACTCATACAAATTGAATCTAATAAATAGATTCTATTTTTTCAAAGAAGATGCCTTATTGCCTAATTTCTGGTTGTTGCTGGCTGGCTGCTGCATGGGGGTCCAGCTCCACATGAACCAGGGTGAGGGTTATAATGCTCCCACCTTGGCTCTCCTATGAGGATAAGACATGGTGTGTTTAGGCAGAAAAATAATTCTTGAGATGGGGCTTAGCAGGTAAATATGTATGTCATAGGTAGATATATTTTCAACAGGTAAACATATTTGAATCATCCAAACTGTATCGTCACTTTACAGCTTCCACAAAAAAAGACTTTCTATAAAGCAACCAACGTAGGTAAAATACGCCAGTTTTCCATGAAACTCAGAAAGAGTGAGCAAAATGTGTTCACATCTAAAACTCAGTGTAATTGCAACGAAAATGTTTGTGATTCAATCTACCATTGTCAACAACAGTAAAACTGTAGGATAGACTCAAATTATATATGGTGATAAGTTCATCCTTATGATCTGGCTGCCTCAGTAAGCTCAGTGTCCGGCATGTTTGATGAAGTCGGCCTCTCCTTAACACAAAGATGTCACAGTTCAGCGCCACACCCTCCTCACTCTACTTGTCAGTCACACGCTCCTCATCAGTCTAACTCCCTTCACCTGTTCACCCACCTGCCTCTGATCAGTAATCAAGCCCCTCTATAGACTCCTGCCTCCCAGACACATTTGCCAGATTGTTCCTCGGTTTGCTATGCCAGACTCTCCAGCACGCTCTCATGGCCTGATCTCCCGCCTTGCCTGACTCCCGGTAAACCCACCAGCCTTCTGATCCTGATCCTGATCCTGACCCTGTTTAAACTCTGCCTGCTGTTATTTAAGTTTGTAATAAAAGCCAAAGATCTGTGAAATCTTGTGTGTTGCATTTGGGTCCATATACAACCGGTTAAAAAAAAGAGGGTTTTCACAGCCCGGCTCAGAGACTGAAACAAACCAGGGAGACAATGAGCTGCATGGCGGCCAAACGTAGTCATTTGTTTGTCTCGCCAAAAACACATAAAACAATGTTTAACCGCACTTTCATAAATCAAGCAGCAACTGTGGTGAGCCCGTCAACACAGGTCTTCCTTCCAGCCCCCAGGCTACCAACTGAGGAGGGTCTTTAAGGGCGAGCCACACTGGCTCAGGTGTGGCTCATTCAGCTGACGACCCTCCAATCAGCACCTGCAACACATCAGCAGCCACACAGGGACACAGGAGGGTCGTCACAGGGTTCATATATTTCCATTTGGTTTGACTTCCTCCCTCAGTGCCACTTCTCTTCTCTCTGTCTGCTTTCCTTTATGTATTTGTCTCTCAGGCCTCGTCCTCTGTGTAAAAATCAAAGCAGTTATAGAAGTAACGATAGTTAACTTGTGCATGTCGCTCCGTGTACGCCGTTGTAAACAATAGTTAATGCTAATGACTGATGGGACGTTACAATTCATTGTTTTATTTTCTATTGCTTTAATACTTATTGTTGTTACTATCAACAGTAAAAAAAAGTGCACAACGTCAACCCGGGACCCTGGAAATGTTTAGCCTAGCAACGTTAGGGCAAACAGCTCGTTAACCTTTCAAACACTGACCTATTTAGGCCTCTGCTCGAAAATTGAATACCCATACTAAAAAGAGTATATCTCTGCAACTGCAAGGTCTACTTTAATTATTTTGTTGTTATAATAAAGGGAACACTTGTGAGATTTGTTCAGATGTGTAAATATCAGTATATATGTTACTGGTTAAGAGTAAATGAAGATGGAACACAGCACAAATGAAAAATGTTCAGGTTTGTCAAAAACAAAAAAAGCCCTTACAGGATGATTATCTCTTTGGAATCATGTAGCTGCAGGTCTAAACATCTCCCAAATCATAGCACAATATGTGAACAGTCTCTGCAAAGTTTTACTTTGATAAAGTGAAGCAGAATAAAATTAGAGAGGTTTTAGTACAGAGAGGTCAGGCGAGGTCTCCAAAATGGTCATTTTGGCACCATGTGTCCCATTTGAATTTTCTATACTATATAACTATATATTTCACTTGTATATCACTAATGGTGTTCAATACATCCAAATACAGCAGTTTGGGCTTTATTTTGAGAGCCAGAAACCTCTCTCAGCCCTGTCTGTGGGTACATCCCAAGTCTCTTAGGCCTAATCCCAATGTCCCCCCTTACGGACTCACGGACTTTGAGGCGCGCTCCCGTGAAGTCCGTGAGGGTTTAGGGATGTCCCACTGTCAAATCATCGAGGGTTTGAGGGCTCTCGTGCAGACATTTTGAGCCCTTTATGAACCCTTACCGTAAGTCAGCATAGTATGCTGACTTTGCCTAAGGGTATTACCCACAAATCATTGCAATGTGACGTTAAACACAGGGTAACCAGTGGACTGAATGAAATGAAAGTGAAAACCACATTCTTGGGTGTGAAACGCAGGACCAAGCTGTGGAAGCCTCCAGTGATGATGTCTGGTAGTGGGGCTTCTCCACATCTTTGACAACTCTCTTGTTGACCAGGAGTTTCTCCTCTGTGGAGTGGGATTGACCCTTCAGTAATACCACAAAAATTGTGAAAAATAGCAGCTCATAAAAACAGTCAACACACCAATCAGTCAACGTCTATCAAGCTAAACATTCTTTCCCCCTGAAGAATCAGCAGAGCACAAATCTGCACGTAAACACAGACTCACACAAAACTATTCATCATCATCAACTGGATATAGCTGATGTTGATGATAGATACTTTAGTAATAGCTTTAATGGAAATATTCTAATTGATTATAGTGAAAACCATGTGATATCAAAATCTCATACTGTGATATAACTTGTCCCAGTAAACAACAGCAGGGAGTCAGCATGCATAATGGAACGCTGTCAATATTAACATTATTAATCACACCTGTTCCTTTTCTACTATAACATGTCAACATTCCCGCCATGAAAAAGACAGATGTCCTCCTGTTCTCTTCTTTCATCTGTCCTCACCCCCCCCCTTCCTGCCATTTGATTGGATTGGTCAGGAACAGATTAAAATGGATTCCTCTCCCTCTCCATTGATCCCTGGGAAGGAACATTTGGTTGCAATCCCCTCCTACTGTCCTTTTTCCTCGTGTGCCTCCCTTCCCCCTCCACATATTTAAAGGTTGCACGCTGTAAATAATATTTTACTAATATTCATTATTTCTCAACTCCATTACCCCCCCCCCCCACTCAGCCCTGTTTTTATCTATCTATATAACTTTAAAACTATGTTATAACTATGCTAAAACTCGGGCATGGGAGGAGTTCGGGGAGGCCATGGAGAAGGCCTTTCGGTTGGCCTCAAGGAGGTTCTGGCAAACCATCCGACGACTCAGGAAGGGAAAGCAGGGCTTACCCCAGGCTGTTCTCAGCAGGGGGGGGGAACTGCTGACCCGGACAGGGGACATCGTCGGGCGGTGGAAAGAGCACTTTGAGGAACTCCTAAACCCGACCAACATGTCCTCTGCAGAGGAGGCAGCGCCTGAAGATCTAGGGGGAGGCTCACCCATATCCCTGGCAGAGGCCGCTGAGGTAGTCAAAAAGCTCCTTGGTGGCAAGGTACCGGGGGTGGATGAGATCCGCCCTGAGATGCTGAAAGCGCTGGACATAGTTGGGCTGTCCTGGCTGACACGCCTCTTCAATGTCGCATGGGGGTCGGGATCAGTACCCATGGACTGGCAGACCGGGGTGGTGGTTCCCATTTTCAAAAAGGGGGACCCGAGAGTGTGCTCGAATTACCGGGGTATCACACTACTCAGCCTCCCGGGGAAGGCTTATGCCAGGGTGCTGGAAAGGAGGCTCTGACCATTTGTCGAACCTCAGATTCAAGAGGAGCAGTGCGGATTCCGTCCCGGGCGTGGAACAGTGGACCAGCTCTTTACCCTCGTAAGACTACTGGAGGGGTTCTGGGAGTTTGCCCAACTAGTCTACATGTGCTTTGTGGACTTGGAGAAGGCTTTTGACCGGGTCCCTCGGGGGTTCTTGTGGGGGGTGCTGTGGGAGTATGGGGTGCCGGACCCGTTACAACGGGCGATCCGGTCTCTGTACGACTGCAGTAGGAGCTGTGTCCGCATTCTCGGCAATAAGTCAGACACGTTCCCGGTGGGTGTTGGCCTCCGCCAGGGCTGCCCTTTGTCTCCGGTCCTGTTCGTGACTTTCATGGACAGGATATCTAGGCGCAGCCGGGGGGTGGAGAACGTCAGGTTCGGGGGTCTCGGGATCGCCTCTCTGCTGTTTGCAGATGATGTGGTCCTGTTAGCCTCCTCGGATCATGACCTCCAGCATTCACTGGGGCGGTTTGCAGCCGAGTGTGAAGCGGCAGGGATGAGAGTTTGCACCTCCAAATCTGAGGCCATGGTGCTCTGCCGGAAACCGGTGGATTGCTCCCTCCAGGTGGGGACGGAGTGCCTACCTCAAGCGAAGGAGTTCAAGTATCTCGGGGTCTTGTTCACGAGTGAGGGTAAGATGGAGCGGGAGATCGACAGACGGATCGGTGCAGCTGCAGCAGTAAAGCAGGCGCTGCACCGGACCGTCTTGGTGAAGAGGGAGCTGAGCCGGAAGGCAAAGCTCTCAATTTACCACTCGGTCTACGTTCCTACCCTCACCTATGGTCAC
>NW_022280579.1:23438-24969 GCF_004355925.1 Anarrhichthys ocellatus | reverse complement strand
TGTGTGTGTGTGTGTGTGTGTGTGTGTGTGTGTGTGTGTGTGTGTGTAAAGCATATGGTACAAACAATGAATAGACGCTGCTGTATTTACGTCTACATGACATTATTCTGACTGTTGGTGGAGCTGCTACAATGTTAGCATAGCCTAGCACCGATCCATCCGCTCCATTGAGAAGACAAGTAGCCTACAAATCGGCATCATTACGTAGTTATTTCGGAGTCCCTTTTTGTCGGTTTATTGCCGTTAAATCGCAGCCAAATCAGTTTATTTTGTGTTCATACAGCTAATAAATAGCGACCTGTGGCTTGCTAGACACAGTGAACACACTTCGATAAAATCCACAGAGCTCCTCTGAACAATATTATAAACCCAGACATGACGGCGTTTAGTTTCCCGGGATATCTGTGACTTCCACAACACGTACTAAGCAGAAATAGGTTATTTTCACCATGGTTAATTGCTGACAGTTGAGCGGCTTTCAGGGCGATAAGCCACGCCCCCTCTCCGGCGCGTCCAGCGCGATTCGCGCGAATGTACACAAATAGTCCCCGGCGAGACCAGCGACGCGATTGACGCGAATATGCAGCGCGATGAATTCGCGCCGCGTTTGGTGTGAATACGGCATTACACATTGCACCTGTAGTTTGTATACCAGCAATTGCGTCATCGACTGAAGGTCAGTACAAACGGACGCAGTTTTCTTAAGAGTCGCGTAGGCTTAATCGCGGTGCCTACATTTCCCACAAAGCAACACATGGGACTCTGTATTGGCTCCAGTAGAAGGAGGGCAGTGCAAATCACTCACATCACTTAACCCAAACTGATTCAAGCGGTTTAATATCTGTGATCCCCTCGGTGCTTCAGCAGACTCCTTTTGCCCTTTAAGTACATTTGATGAGAGACGTCTCTGGTCCATTTGTCTGCAGACAGAGCCATTATTCTCCATTAGAAAGCCTTTCCTCTCTGGAACACAGCTCGCACAAACAGGGATAGTGCCTTGCCTGTCACCTCTGTTCATTTTACATAAAAGCCATTGTGCTCAAGCTTTTAATAATGTGTTGTTGGTTTATCCAGCCTTGTCTCTGCTCGCTCTTTGAAGACAAAAGAGTCGTCATCAGTCATCCAGAAGCTGCTAACTCCGGCTCATTTAGAAGAGATGCAGGGAGGCAGCATTCTGACTTTAACAAATGATTTAACATTAGCACAAATACGTTGCTCCATTAGGAACTTAATTCTTATTGTTAAGACACTAACAAAGCTATCGGCCCCTGGAATGTGTCTACTTTTAAAGGAGCACTCCAGAAATACACGGTTCTTCCCTCTTGAAGCCCAACAGGTTTGGGACCTTTTTTGCTCCTTTCACATTTTGTCTGTGGCCTTGTTTTATATACATCCAGCACATCTATGGAAACAGCACAATCGTGACTAGAAGTGCAGTATGAAACAGTTATAATGCAATAAATCATAAAAAAGTTTTTTTACAAAAATTGGAAATATATATATATATATATATATATATATATATATTTTT
>NW_022280579.1:19477-23338 GCF_004355925.1 Anarrhichthys ocellatus | reverse complement strand
TCAACATTTAAGTGTTACTAATGGTGGAAAGAAATGTAATTATGACATATTTCTCTGCTCTGTGTTCAGCAGCAGCAGTTCAGTCGAAGTTCCACTGAATGTTTGTCACGTGACTGTTGGCCTCAGACAAATCAATCACGGCTTCATGGTTGCACTGAGCTCATCATTTAATGCTTTTTACAGGATCTGTTTGGAGAACGGTTTATTTGATGCACTTTTTATATGAGACATGTCGAATAACGTGTTTCTGATTAAATATTGGTTATGTCAGTTTGTACAGCCTCTGGATATGATAAACGGTGCAGTTTTGGCGATAGTTTAAAAAAAACATGCTTTTCAATCCAGCTTGTGGATTTGGGGTTCAGAGGGTTTATGTTGTGGGACCTGCTAGAGTCACATGATGCAGAAGCTATCCTGAATTTGTTGGTTGGTCGAGCTCCAAATGCCCTGAATCCAACATTTCTACAGAGCTGTGCAGTGGGAGGAGTCGCTAGTTTACAGGTTGTTTTAATGATAACCACTTTAAACGTAACACGCTGTTGACTTTCAAAACATTCCTTTCATGTAGGTAAAGAAGCATGTCTGCAGCCTGATATATTTAATGTTACACAGACTCTGTACCATGCTAACCCATTTAAAAACAGAAGAAGAAACAAAGAACAAGTCTTGATGTTTTATTTTGACGTCTTTGATCAAATCTAGCTCAAAACCTCATGAACCGTGGCAGATGTGAGGAACGTGGCTCGTCGGTTTATTCAGCATATCCACGAGCTGTTGTTTTAATTCCTCATCAGTTCTGCCACAAAACCAGATGAAAATGTGTTTGTACAATGAAGTGAAAGAAATGTGCCATGATGTCACGTCTACGACAGTGTGAAAGGTAGAAACATTATCACCACTCAACCACACGCTGTAAACAGTCATTATGTGTCGCTCTGCAGGAACATAACTTAGCATAATGACAGCAATATCTGTTTATTGTGGTGCAGCCAAGTGTGGTAATGCTAATGATAGGATGCCATCATTAAACCAACCAAATAGATCCACCATATAAAAGCTTTTTTATAGTGAAATCATCAAATAAAATCAATAAGAAATGCAGCATAGAATAAAGTGATTACAATATGAAATCAAAAAGAAGGAAACAGATGAAAATGCATACATACAGATACTGTGTAGATGACGTCTAAGCACCTTAAGGTGCAGTTAAAGTGTATGGAGAACACACACTCAGTGTCCAGGTCATCACACCTAGCTAAAGCTATCAGTCCTGTAATCAATCCTCTGTCATGCTTGTGTTGAAACAATCTAAGAGATGTATTTTATTAACAGTGTGACCGTATGATAGTTTTAAAGGCTGCTGTTTGTCTGTATTGCGTTATACTGACAGATGTTTCTATTATTTCAAGCCAAAGTTTTGGATGCGTCAGGGACGACGTGTCAATAGATGCTTGTTACGTGCCCGTCCTTTCAAAATAAACTTCCATCTTCACAGGAAGTTAGGTTCGCTTGGCACCGTAGCGCGAGCCTCGAGCAAATGCTCAACGTGCTGTTTGTTGCGTTATTCACTGAAACGCCGGAGGACGTACACACAAAATGAGCTGTGTAGAATCAAGAAGACAACTGGCAAAAATCCATAAACTAACCTCTGAAGAGGAGGACGCTTTTATTTTGGCTTCTATTTTTAATGAAATTAGACAAAAGATCAGAGACTTTTTCTCTGCACACAAAAAGGCCACTTTCTCTCAAATGTCCATACATTTGTTTAAAATCTGTGATGGTGGGGACTTCTCCTTTGCCAAGATAATCCATCCTCTACTCCATTTTCAAGAAGTAAGCAAATGGCCTGACCTTACTGGGAATATTTCATTTGAAATAGATAATTACAGATTAAATATTTCTCTTTTTCCAACAAACTAAAAGGTAGCTTGAGATGAATAAAAGTAAGACCTAGCATGCTAGCACTTTACAAACACACCGGCTCTTTAGCATCCAGTCTCAACACACTTTGAGTCCAAGTCTTCAACTTCCTCTGCACATGTGCCTTTAGCTGAAAGCAAGTTGGGGCACATTTGTTCAATAAACATGCTACTTTAAGTGACTCTGATGAAACACTGGTGACAGAACAAGGGAACAGACGGGTGTCATCTGCATAATAACTATGTGGGATTGTTTTCAATAAATGTGCCATATTCGACATGGATTCAAAAACTGCCCAGAGATTGAGGCCCCGAGGACTCGTTAGGTCGTAATAAAGTAGTCCCTGTTTTAGGCTGGGCTAAAAAGTTCAACCTCCTCAAGTGTAAGTTAAACCAGGCTTAATCCTCTATCCCATGCTTCTAAAAAGTTGTTTCTATTTCCAAACCCAACTCCTCACCTAAACTGCTGTGAGATTTTGCAGACGCGCTCATCTGATTTCTCCGTTGTGTTTCTCTCCACAGCATCCTCCCCATGAAGCAGGGCATTCTGTTGGGCCAGTACCTGGGAGCCTTCAGCCTCATGGACACATTCAAGGGACGCTCCAAAAAACAGGAGTGAGTGAAGGAGAGAGGAGAGGAGGAGAAGAAGTCCAGGGGGACTGAAATGGAAGGAGGCGCATTTTAATCTTAATCTTCCCAGAATACTACAGATTAGGGCAGAACAGCAGTGGCCAAAGGTTGGATTGGATTTGTAGACTTTACCTCCTCATGCTTGAATACAAACTCTCTATAGCTCACAATGTATAATCCATCTTTTAATATCCTTCATGTACTTGTTTTTAAATGGCATTATCATTTGTTGATTGAAATGTTATTTTATTAATAACAGTTATTAATTGAATATAAATATAATAGTATTAATTATAAGAAACGTCCTTTTAAATTCAGCCGTCCAGCTTTTCTGCCTACTACTACTACTTGCTGAGGACCAATGCTGATGATTAGCATCCACAAACAGCAACAGTCAGACACTCACTGGCACAATAAGGTGGAAAGATGGGTCGAGTCAACATGAACATCCCTTCTGTACGTTGTAATAATGTGTCGCTGCTTTGTGGTGTGGCTCTCCACGGCAAACACCAAACCAAAGAAACTGTAACCGGAGCCTCGAGTGCAACTGCTTCAAAACAGGGTGGCGTATGGAAACAATAGAAAGTGGGATCTAAAGGAATCTCTGCTTGAAAGAGAAGGATAGGTCCAATTGTTCTCTTCTGTTCATGACTGGTAGAATAACAGTGACAGTCTACCAATGTTGTGTAACTGTCGACAGCACTTACTGTCTGTTTAGTTATTAACAAATACAAAGATAAAGCATCAATCAAATGTTTTTAATGTCTTCACCACAACAGAACCCTGTTTACTGTACAGGATGCCCATCAGAACCCGGATCAGGCAGAGCTCGTTTTTGCAGTTTTCTGTATTTTCAAAAAATTTGTATTGTTGCTAGGCAACCATCAAATAAGTGCTAGCATTAAACTGAACACAAACCATGAACTGTACGCTACTTAACAGTTCAAAGTAAAGTTTAAGTTAATGAAAACAACGTACCTGAACATCCTGCTGAGAGTGACGTTGGGGGCCTTTTCCGCTCTGAGTTAAATGTAATCAACTCGAGGCGCTCAGGACGCACAGTCTGCAAATACACAAGGCGCGTAGAGCAGACACACTCGAGGCACTCGGCAACATAAAAAGCACTAAACACTTCACTCTTGTTGAAGACGTTCTGTCTGATCTATCTACACTTATTCAAAAAGCTGGATATTTTTTGATAATGTGGAAAAAGGTGACACTGCGCTGACATGAAGTAATATTCTGGCAAAGTGTCACATAACACTGTTATGAACTGTTATATTTATATGTTATATGTTATAATGTTATGTTA
>NW_022280579.1:0-14477 GCF_004355925.1 Anarrhichthys ocellatus | reverse complement strand
GAGCATTCTACTCATTCTAGAGAGTGGAGCTTTAGAGGCAGGTTGTCTGTCCATTAATTGTGACATTACGCAATTCAGGTCTCCTCCCATCAGTAGCAGCCCTGAAATATATTGTAGGATCTTATTGAACGACGTCCTGATAAAGCCCGGCTCGTCTTCATTAGGTGCGTATACATTTATGAGGGACACTTCTGTGCCATCAATTAATCCATTAACTAAAATATACCTCTGTGTCTTTATGTACTAGTGTTTGTGTATGAGTGTGGATACTCCCTTTTTTTCTCCCTGACTGGTGTGAAGAGTAATATACTTTATCTGCCCAAGACCTTTTCAACTTTGCATGTTCCGCGTCAGATAAGTGGGTTTCCTGAAGGAATGCAATGTGATAGTTGGCTTCATCTGATGCAGAATTTTCTTTCTCTTAATAGGGCTATGGAGACCTTTGACATTATAACTTATAACTTTTAGTGGGTCCATTACGTACGGTATGTAATTTGTATATTTTGGGAGTTTGTGTAGAGAGATGGGAAGCAGAAGCAAACAGGCATCACATGGGTCATGTATCTTGTTATGTGGAGTGTGGGGACTAGATAATGAAACCAATGGGGGTGGGGTAAAAAAGGATATTTAAAACCTCTATAGCCCGAGCGAGCCCCATTTGGGGTTCGAGTACCGGTACCGAAGTTCCGAATGGACTTTTCATCAAGAAATATGAAAAATGGTCCAGACATGTAAAATATCAAAAAAAAAAAAAAGTCCGGGTAAAATCATCATGCAAGCCATTTTACACAATTATACACAGTTATACACAAACTAATTCAATACACTAGAAGATTTATCACAATATCAGGATTTTTCTCCAAAAAATCCGCCAACTATGCATCCGAAATTCATCTTTCATCACAAAGCCGGCAGCTATAATGACGGATGGATACATGATTTCGCACGAGGACTCGATACGGCGTCGGCCCAGCGTGTCCAAATAGACCTCCGACAAAGCATTCAAAAGTCACAGGACAAACCCCAAGAAACCACACACTGCTGTCGAGAAAAAAAATTGAAAATCTACATACCTTTTGGTGATTTTCGTCCGGAAAAAAACAGTTAATCCATTGAAAGTTGCTGCAGCGCTGTAGTGCATTTCCTGCTTTGTCTGCCTGCATTGAAATGAACGTGCTGTGACCTTTCATGAGAAAATGGGGCGCATTTTTCGCCTGGACCAATCTATTTGTCGCATGGGGGTTGAGCCCACCATATCAAGATTTTTACTGACTAATATCCCTCAAATTTACAAATAACACCCCTGACGGCTTTCAATGGACTATTCCGGACCTAACATCGTGTCATATGATTAAATCCGCCAATCACAGGCCTTACAAATCCCACATACACACTGAGTCAGAGCAGGTTTTTTTCATGGATGAGACATATGACATCTGGAAATAACTGAACATGGCTGAAAATGATTGCAAACTGCTTTATTACGATGTATTGAACACTCTTAGTGATAAAGCAAGTGAATATATAGTTAATATGTAGTTATATAGTATATAAAATTAGAATAGAGCAGCGCAAAATCTGGTTCCAAAAATGAAAATTTGGCTTGAAATTCTGTACTCAGACCTCATTTATGCTGGCCTGCTAAGTAAAATTAGCTTGGACAGACCACAAACCTGTTGTGCTATGACTGTGGAGTATTTTTAGGCTTCAATCTGCATTATTTCAAAAAAAATGTTCAATAAAAGTGCTTTTTTTTCAGGTGAACCTGAAACTTTTCAATTTGAGCTGTGTGCCATCTTCATTCACTATTAACCAGTAACATATACACAATATTTACACATCTGAACAAGTCTCTCAGAAGTTTTACCTGTATTATACCATCAAAATTATTAAAATAGACCTTGTAGTTTCAGATATACAGTCTAAAAGGTATGGGTATGCAATTTTCGAGCAGAGGCCTAAAAATAGGGCTAGGGCTATAAAGGTTAGAAAGATGGATGATGACCTTGTTGTTCTTATATCCAACGTAATATCCCCGGGGAACAGTAGGATCAGAACAAGGGGAACGCAACAGTTGTAACTGCTGTTAACTAACATTAACAACAGTCCGGTGGGACCTAGTCCCTAGCCACTAAGGGCAAGCAGCAACGGTGCACAGTCGAGATTGAATTGACTATGCTATGGGTGTGCTAAGATACGGAATAGAGAAAGGAAAAAGAAAAGAAAAGTAGACACAGAAAAGGACGGTGTCGAGTAATGGCCATTCAGGCCCCTGCAGTTCTCTCCTCAGGATCTCTACAGCATCTCCGTCATTGTGTACTTTAGCGAAGATCACTTGTGGTTTCTCCCGGTCTCCTGGTTTCCTGGTGGCGAATGTGCGGTGTGATCGGTCGATCTTTATGTCCCGGTCCATCTGCATCTTTAATAACTTTGGCAACTGTTTTAGAGGAGCTGGAGTCCGGTTGTTCTTGAATGCCGGCTATTCGGATATTACACTGTCTCATTCTCCCCTCCGTATCCTCACATCGGTCTGTTAAAGTTGTCACCTGTCTTTGAAGGCTGGTTATCGTAGCTTCTTGTGCGACCACCTCGTCGGACCATGTTGATAAGCCGTCCTTCATGTCTTGTATGTCGGCTTTCATGTGCTCAACTTCTGTTTGGATGGCGGTCGTGTTTTTAGCAATTTCGGACAGCACCGCTTGTAATTCGGAGTTAAGGGCATGGAAATCTTCCGCTAGTGCACTTTTAAGCTCCTCTCTTATAATTTTAGAAATCTGTCCCTTTAGGGAAGTTAAGATGTCCGCTTTCATTTCTTCAGCGGTCATACCTGAGCTTTCACTTCAGGTGGGGGAAGGTTGGTCCGGGTCACCTGGCGGGCTTTGTCTCATGGTTCTTGTTGGCCGCGATGAGCTACCGTCGGATTTATATTTGTATTTTTGAAGCTTTTCCGCCATTCAAAATAACGTAGCTTGCATCAATCAGCTTTTGGCCTCTTTGAGTTGTGATCTTTGAGGGGTATTTCTGTAATAGCTGTTTTTTGATAAAAAATATTGTCGGTTCTGCAGGAGCACACATACCTTGCTCACTAGCGCCCCTAAACATCCCCTTTAAACATGGGACTACACTTCTTGGTAACAGTCCCAACCGATCAACTGCACCCTCACACAGTAAAGGAAGTATTACACTCTCATTATGTTTATGTAAGAAGAACATCTGTTTTTAACCTGCTGCTCAAAGTTTTGAAATGCTTTATTTTTTAATAACAATTTGAAAGAAGAAAAGAATAGCTATGTGTTGGGAATAACATGGCCTCAAAAAGGGGGCACCATTATGTTGGGAACGTAAAGGAGCGTGTTTGGGTTATCAGCATCTAAGAAACTAAATTCTTGACACAGTGTGTGTGCGTGTGTGTATGTGTGCGTAAGGGGGAGGAGCGAGGGAACAGCTCAGCGACGTATGACGTAGTTGGGACGTAGTGACGTCTCTCATGCATGAGACTCAAAAATGGCGGATAGCCAACAGGAGACCCGGCGTCTATACGTGCCGGTAGCCGTTTAGCACGTAGCTAGATTAGCTCAAAGCTATGTGTGTGTGTGTGTGTGTGTGTGTGTGTGTGTGTGTGTGTATTAGTAAAAGAGAAGGGAAAGGAACAAAACAAAATGAAATAAAACAAAAGATTAAGATCCTTCGCGCCGCGCTGGAGTACGGAAGATTGCTCTCTCAGCCAGGGCAGCAAGAACCGCGACTCTTTGTCTCAGCCGGCGGTTCTGACCTCCTGAACTGATGAGAAGCAACTTCGACCTCACTGCGGCTGTCTCGACACGAATCACGGTAGCATAGAATACACAGTAACTTCTACACAACACTATCAATTTCAGGGATCGCCAGTGTCGGTGATCACAAAGCATATACCACGTTATAAAAATGAACAGTACTTTAAGCACACAAACAAGATAAAATAAACACAAATGAACTGTCTCTAACTCTGCCCAGACTCTATTTCGCCTTATGGTACGATGCAATCGTGGTGATTGAGGGGTGTTCTTCTGAGCTTCGATGGGCTCAGGCAGCGCGGCTGCGGGGGAGGTGTTCTCTCGGTAGGAGAGAATCGCTGTCGTCTGGATAAGGGATTTTCGCGTCCTTATGGCCAGAGCAAACGAGGTGCTTGGTGGAGAGTGGAAGTTCTCTCTCTCTCTTTCTGAAGAAGTCTTGCTTCTTCACTTCTGCAGGAATAAAAGGGTTCGCTTCGTGGATACGAACAAAGATAAAATAGACAGTTTGGTGAATTCGGCCAGCGAATATAAACTGTTAGACCTAGGATTTGGTTGAAAAGGGAAACAACGTTGGTGTGCTCCCTAGCTCGATGGAGGTCGAAGGGAAAAAGCATTGAGGTGGGGGTTGCAGGTAGTTTTGTAGAACAGTGGCTGAAGCACAGGGGTCCTGGGGTGTCTTGGCTCTCGGCCAATTAGATTGCAGCGCTGCTTTCAGGTACCTTCAGGAATGCATAGTTTTTGGGGGAGCAAGATCGTCTTACCGGAGGTCCCGCCTCGGCATCCCTGCTCTCGTCCAATGAGAGCAGTGTAGCATTTCGGGGAGGAAACTCACACCCTAATGTGAATTTCTTCAAAGTTGGGGGGTTTGGTGCTCATCAAACTACAATCAGGATGAAACCTTTGCTTGCAAAAGGCAAGGCCTGACTCTCTCTCTTTGTTCCACAGCACATGTCGAAGCCATATAGTCAGATCCCAACATATGTATATCTGTATGGCCTCTTAAAGGGCCATTCAAAAATGTGTATATCAGTTAAAAATGTGTGTAAGAAATACTGCAACCTTCTAATGTATATGCATGTAGTGTGCTGGAAATGAGTCAGAAAGCTCTCAGAAATGAGTCTGGTTCTCTCGTCTCGAAGTCAATGAAAAGGTTTTTTGGTTAGGTGCATGAAATGAGGTCTGTGGTTCTGTGGTTAACACAAGCTGAAGAGATTTCAACAGACCGGTGTGATGCTAACTTCCTGTTGTCCTACAAAAGTATGTCAGCCCTGCAGGCCTGCATACTGTGCTGTTGGCATCCATAGAGCCAAGCAATCACATGATCAGCACTCAGCCAATAAAATGAGTGCTGATTATGGTTTCGACTCTAATTTTTTTGTCCCCTTTATTTCAAAATGATTCAAGATCCAAAATCATCCAAGACTGTTGCTTTCTTTCCTATCTGATTCCAGGTGTAGCCCAGTCTCCTGTGTCTGCCTGGAGATCCCATCGCCAGGTGCTTCTTGGCCGGCCTCTTTTCCTCATCCCTTGTGGGTTCCATGTCAAAGCCTGTGTGGTGGTCTTTGACACTGGTTATCATGAGTGCCTGATGCATTTCCATCATCTTCTTCAAATTGTGTCTGCTGTGGGTCGTTGTTGTGTCCTTGTCCACAGATTGTTGTTGCTGATCTTGTCTGGCCAGTGGATATGAAGAATTCTGCTTATGCAGTTGTTGAGAGCATTGAATTTACATTTGATTTGAAGATTCTTAATTTTGTATGTTGCTATATCCCTCTAGAGCGCCAGATGTGCTTGAGCTGTCCTCTGCAATTCTTGCTTTGACGTCTGCAACTCTACCTCCATGTTTGTCAGTGACTCTCCCCAAGTAGGTAAAGGACTCTACCACTCCGAGCCTGATGCCTTCCGGTTTATTTGATTCAACCCTGGTTGCATTCATCCTCATGATCTTCGTCTTTCCCTTATGGACGTTAGGTCCTACTTGTGAAGACGTGTTGTGGTCTTATCGTGCATCTAATGGGTGTTGCGTGACAGTACAGCTGTACTGTGTAGTTTAGTAACATGTAGTGAATTTACAAGGAGGGTCTGAACAGTGTGACGGTGCATTTGGCAGTGAAAGATGCTCTCAGTTGGAGAGGCAGGCTCCACAGGATCTCTGTGATTGAAACGTTACACAACATCATTTTGACAGTCTTTGTGTTGAGGCATCACGCCTGCACGACAGCACTACTTTTTAAATGAGTAAAAAAATACTGAGTTGTTTCAATAGAGATTGATCCACTTGTTCATGTGTTATTCAATACTACTAAACAGTAAAACCATCTAAAGAATGGCACATTGCATAAATGTGTTGTTAAGTCTGGCCCAACCTTTAGAGCCCATATAACATCATATTATATAATCATCATAGGGCTCTAAATGTTGGGCCAGACTTAACAACACATTTATGCAATGTGCCATTCTTCTTCTACGCTCTTTGTACGATTTGACATGAAGCTTTCTGTAAATTCGCCTGGAACAGTTGTCATAGCAGCAGGTCCTTAAACCCTGAAATGAAACAATGTAGCTAGTGGATCAGGACCCAGACAATTTGCTGTGAGCCACAACACATTGAGTGTTGATATGATCATGATTTTAGATAAGGAGGTGCAGGTTATTGTAAACTTACCATGATCTGTTCATCACAATTACATGTCCATATTGAAAACGTGCCTATCCTTATACTTGATAAAACTAAATAACTTATACATTTATGAAATTAAAATAAATAAAAGTTGTAGTACAAAAAATAATCAAACTAAATATAGTTTGAGAAACTGACTAAAAATACATAAACTCAACTAAATGATTGTAACTTAAAAACAAACAAACAATGGGGCCAGAACATATGGTATTTAGTTTGACATAGGTCATTTATCATTTGAAGCTATAGCTACATGTCACAGTGTAAACGTGAACCACCACATCACCTGGAGATCCAGACAGACGACAATGAAATAAAGGAGCAACTGTTCCTCTTTATTCACTGTTACAATCATTAAAAAGCAGAAGCAGCATGTAGACATTTAGAGTATACCTTCAGTATACCTTCAGTAAAAAACCTTCAATGAAAATGCTAATGCTAGTTAATGATTTGCTAACATACTCTGCTAATGTTAGGTCAGCCTTTTACTTAGAAAACGTAACGTTTTAAAAACGTATAAATCTCCTTCCAACCTCTCCGGGTAACGAGTATCACTATCACACGTTGAACCACGACGAGCTCCAAATCCACTAAACCAGCCTGAAGATGAAGAACATCTGAAACCACTGATGAGAGTCTCTGGAGCAGAGCGGGATAGATGTTGGGCCCTGGTCAGAGCTGGACGATGCTACGTTATGATTGGCCAGTCTGCGTTCTGAGGGCAGGACTTAGCAAAGGGTTCGTTGTACAGAGAGCAGGAACAGGGAGTGAAGATTTAACTTTCAGTAACTGTCTGTTTCAACATAAAGATCTTTATCCTTGTTTGATAAGTAGTATGGAAGTCTGTTGCTACATCAGTGCAATTTATTTTTCTGACAGACATCACTCAAAGTGGATCAGCCAATCAAAATGTGAACCATGTGATGGTTCTGATGTTAAACAGTTTTGGAACTCCAGTGTACACCTGGAGCCGGGACAGGGAGTGTTATTAGGCAAATTGGCTCATGAGTGGCACCATGCATGGATAATGAGAAGCTATTACACAGCCACCCACTACAGAGCCACATTACTAATGGTATTAATAAAGTATCGAGCTATATTTCAGAGCTGAGGTGTTCCTCATCCTGAGGTATGTAAACCATATGTGGTCCCTGCTGACTGAGAGCAGATGAAGAGGTTTGGGTGGGGGTGGGGGGTTACAGTCCCTCTGTCTCTCAGCTGGACTGCTACTGCCCTCCTGTGGAACCTTTTCCATAACAACCTTGAGCTGAAACATTTCTCTTGGCTCAGACCTGGGCATTGTAGGCCTACGGCCCGCGGGCCATATCCGGCCCGTCAATGGAAAATTAGGAATAAAACGTAAATAATTGTACATCATGCACGGAATACAGCTGCATTACTTTTATTTTGAAGGCGACTGCTGCTGTTTTTTATCTCAATTTACGTACGTTAGTACGTTCGTGGATGTGTGCGAGCAGCAGCGTCACTGCAATCCCAATAATAGCAGTGTCGGCAGTCGGAATCGGGCCGGTGTATTTGGCCCGATTCTGGGGCGTCATCCATCCCGAGTCTCAGCCGAGTCGGCCCGACGTGTTTCTTCCGGCATGCCGAGCTTACTCCGGAGCTGGGTCAGGTCATTTCAGCTACCCGAGATGTGATGACAGATGCAGAGCGGACACGGACATCTGAGGCTTTGTAGCTAAGCTGCTAAAGCAACATGCTCAGAAGATGTTGGTTCTCTTTGGATCGACCTCCATATGTGAACAAACATTCTCTGTGAGGAAGTTGAATTAATCCAGATCCAGATCCTCTCTCACTGACCATCAGCTGTCAGCTGTCACCTGTCAGCTGTCCTTCACATCTCACCTCACACATTCAACCTGACTTCAGTCACTCGTTCACTGAACTGACAAACAGAAAGTGAGGTCATTGGACTATAACCAATAGTAATAAAAGTACTAATGTATCAGAAACATGATCCCTGTCAGTGTTTTACTATTCTATATGGATATTACATATGTACATTTGTTTGGATCATTATTCCTGCTGTTTAAGGTGCAGCTCATTTTAACTCCTTTGCACTCTGTTGTTCAGTTTGGGTAGTTAGGAAAGGTTTGACAAATGATAATGTGCAAAGTAACTAGTACCTAAAGCTGGCAGACAAATGTAGTGGAGTAAAAAGTACAATATTTCCCTCTGAGATGTAGTGGAAGAACAAAGTTGAATAAAATAGAAATACTCAAGTAAAGTACCTTGAATTTGTACATAAGTACAGTACTTAAGTAAATATACTTAGTTACATTCCACCACTGATCATCATATTTACACTCACCACTCATAGCTTATCAAAACCAATTTACTTTTTTTAAAGAGGTGGAATAATATAGAGCAGTTCAGTCTGTTGGTCCGGCCCTCCACAACAGTCCCTGTTTCTCATGTGGCCCCTTGGGAAAAAGAATTGCCCCCCCTGGTGCTCAGCCTGATGTTTCGTAAGCTCATCTTTCTCCATATGAAGAGCTGACTACACACTTTGACTCAAACTGAGTGAATACCGGTGACAAGCGACAAGAGAAGATATTATATCTAGTTAGATAATAACCTTATTAGCTCACTCTGTTTTTGGTTAAAATATGCCCATACAGCATGGAGTTTTGTTTTGTCAGAATTAGTTTTTTTCTGTTTTCTTTTACAATTGCATTGCTTTGACATCAAATTAATTCAATGACCACATCTTTAACAGATTTTTTTTTTCATGACACTTTTTAAAAACTCTTCAAATGAAGCTTAGCACAAGTTATTCAGGAAGACTTTTATGCTTCTCACTAATTCTCTCTCTCTCTCTTCCAACTGAATCAGCTGACTGGGCGCTCATGGGCCTCATGAAGGAAGCGATGTAAGAACAACTTTCTTCTCATTTATGTCCGTGTCCGCGGTTTGTTCTTATTTCCTCAGAAGTAATGGAAAGTGTCAGCGAGCTCGGCTCCAAATCTTGAACAGAATCGGTACACGTAGTGGAAAGGACAGAAGTAACAAAGCACCGGCACTCACAGATAAAGGTTTTCTGTTTATTGTGTACAAATAAACAAAACGGGGACGACCGTGGCTCACTGGGTTAAGAGGGTTGTCTGGTAACCGCAGGGTCAACGGTTCGATCCTCGACTGGGATGTGTCACATGTCGAAGTGTCCCTGAGCAAGACACTGAACCCCCAGCTCTCTGGGCGCCTGTCATTGGCAGCCCACTGCTCCCTATATACAGAGATGGGTCAAATGCAGAAGGCAAATTTTGTGTGTATGTATATGACAATAAAAATGGTTTCTTTCTTCTTCAAAAAAAACAAAACCATCATCAGCATTATGATCCATTTTTGCCCAAAACAACAACAAAAAGAGACAATTTACCCGTGAGTGCCGGTGCTTTGATTCATCTTGTTTTGTTGGTAGTTTCTGGGATTCACCAATGTTCTCTTATTTTTGATCTTCTCTTAGGTAAGAGAACATTCTGCGACTGGTCCAGAGCACTTTTTTTCTTCTTGGTTTCAGAGTCCACAAATTGTCCAAAACAAGGAAATATACGTTTTGAATTTGAGGAACATGAAAAAAAATGCATGAATATAATACTATCAAATTTAGAGTAATGTAGGTTTTAAAGTAAATAGAATGCCTTTCTGTCTATTCATGGCATCTCTTCTACCTAATAATCATTTTATAACATTATAATGTAGTCTATACCTGCTGTATGGCAATATAGTTATGTTAACTCATACTAAAGTCTCTCCTGATTGAACTCAAATTTTAACCAGCGAATCCTTTTATATCTACAGTCCGCATGTTTATATACTATTGTAACCATTGTTAAAAAAAGAAAACATTCAAAACACAACATAGCCCACAGCTTAGACTGACTTTCTACTTCCTGCTCCATCTACAAAGGAATACAAAATATAAATATGTCTAAATGGATCACAGAACTAAATGAGACATTACACGCAGGGATAATAAAATTGATCATGAATGTTAAACTGAAGGAATTTTTAAAATATATTCACCATTTATTTATTTTTCTTGAACAACACACAAGTTGAAGACAAACTTGAATCTCAAGTGGTGCTGGGTGGGCGAGTAAATCAGTAGTGAGACGGGTTTATTCCCCTTTCCTGTTTTCTTTTTCTGTCTATTCTGTTTTATTCAGTAAATTATGTCAACATTGAAGCAGTTCCCTATTTTGTACAAATGCCAAACGTTTTGCAAGAATGCAGCACACCTTTTTATTTGAAAAATAAGCCATAACTCACTCAACATTTAACTTCTGTGTCAAAATTAAAGCTACTACGAGGAACTTTCACATTGTGCTGCTTTTGGCGGTTCCTGTGGACAAAAGCGGTAGTGTTTCTGAGCACCAGACTCCCTTTAGAAATCCTCTTAATTCACTGCATCAGGCTGTGACACTCTGCTCCATTCAGTCCTGGTTCTTGTTCCCTGCCCTCCAGCTGGTCCAGCAATAGGGCCTGGTCCTGTAGCAGCGAGGTGTCGGTGTTGGCTCCCAGCGGAGCTGCGACTGCAGGTTGAAGGCGGAGGCAGCTTTTGGTGAATCTGCAGGATTTAATCTTATGTTGTGTGGAATCCGATGCCGGTGGCATCAATGATCAGCATAAAAAATTATTTTTTTTAGAAATAGCCAATCTTCTGGTTGATGGTCTTGTTTACTTATCAATGTCATGTAGAGGCATCATTATTAAATTGAGACTGTTTCATAACCAATTAAAAGCTCCTCACAGTTACTTTGAAGAATGTGAAGGTGTGATGTTGTCTAAATCACTACATTCTGCATTAGAAGCCACATATCACACTTTGCCACATTTAGCTTGTAGCCCTAGAACTGAGTTTTATATACAGTAACTATGGCACAGTCCCTGAACAGACAACAGAGAGAGAAATGAGCCCCACAAATGAAAGAAGGAAGCTGTATAACTATAGTAAGTACTGTATGTGTTAGTATGTGGTGTGGACTGAAAGCAGGACACCTGCTAGGGAATTACCCACAAATCATTGCAATGTGACGTTAAACACGGGGTAACCAGTGGACACATGGAGACGTAAAAAAAAAGGTAAACAAAGAGGACGGATCACGTGTGTTCAGCCTGTAGTATTACATTTACTCAGAAACATTAAGGGTTAAAGATGGAACAAAAAATAAACATGAAATATACTGGGATGTTTGCTGAAATTGATAGTGTATTGATAGGATGGTCCTACCTAGAAAATGTCCCACCAGCCGCCATTGACTGCTTCCCTTTCCCGCTAGTCTGCTGTCTGATTGTGAGGTCAGGCTGATCTTGGATCTGCTCTTTCACTGCAGTTTCTCTGCAAAAGCTCTCCTCTCAAACGGGTCTTGGAGGAGAAGTGCTCGCCTGTGGAGACTCGTCCTGACGAGAACATGGCTGAATGTATTTGAGGACGCTGATTGGCTAAATTGTATGTCACACATTTATATCTTTAATCAGCAATTGGCTAAACTGCTTCACAGACCCGCCTCCTGTGGGCAGATTCTCCAGCACCCCAGAGCAGCTGAGACGTGCAGACAGGCAGAGAGGACGAGGAAAAGCATATATTTTGCGCAGATATCATATTTTACTAATATTACTGGGTGCATTCCATATTTCAAAACCACAAATATTGATAATTTGTATAATTAAAAAAAAAAAATTTGTGGCTCAAGGGGGGGCGGCGCCCTAGCGCCCTCTATTGGCCAGCCGCCACTGCTCTTGAGACCACCTCCTCCTGGTGGTCACAGGCAGCCTCTGCACCAGAGGAACATACTCGGTTGTTAACAGGATCAGGTTGGGATCAGACCTGCCAAGGGCGGGGGGGGAGGGCAGTGGCACTGTATGCATTATTCGCATTTGCATACAGAAGGTCCAGAGTTGTATTGTTCCGTGTGGGGCAGTCAACATACTGGTGAAAAGTTGGCAGGGCTTTGTCCAGGGTTGTGTGGTTAAAGTCTCCAGTAATTGCCAGAAATGCACCAGGATGTTGACTCAGCAGTCCAGACACAGTGGAGTGGATGGTGTCCACTGCTGCCTCTGCGTCAGCTGATGGAGGGATGTACACAGCCACAACAATGACGGATGACAATTCCCTCGGCAAATAATATGCACGACTCCCCATGGCCAACAGTTCAATGTCTGGGCTACAGAAGTGTTTCTTCACCCACACAAGGTCAGGATTACACATTTCATGTAAAAAACAAAAACAAGATATTTCATTTGTTCATCACTAAGAGTACCCTATATGTTACTGGTACACTCACATATTGAAAATCTGGGTGAAATCAATAAGAAACGCACACATAATATGATAGAAATAGATATTTGTATTGTCTCTACTGTTAATGCCATCCTGTGGAAGCTCTTGGCATGACACCTTTTGATCAATACATTCTCCAAATAGCCCTGTCACGCGCTCCTTGTCTGGAGTGGATATCTGGAGTGAAGCCTTAGCAGAGGGAGAGATAGTAACGCTTTCATGTTCCACTCCTTCAGTCTACATGTGAGACCTTTATTAATATAATGTATGAATGTTATTAAATGTCAAATGTCTGTACAACAAAATATCTGTGATATTATTTTGAAAATGCCAGCTTCTTGACGAGGTCAAATTTAAAACTGATCTACATACACAAACTCTAAATATTTACAGGTAAATGATTTCCTGATAGACGTGGAGTTGACTGATCAATATAACGTGCAGCCTGACCTCATGGTCCCAGCGTCGCATGAGAAACGCAAGACACGAATGCAGAAGGAAGATCATTGCTGAGTGTGTTACTGATGTTCTGCCAGCAGGGGGCAGTGGGGTACTGCTAGGCAAGCTTCAAGGCTGCGCTGAGACGCTCGGTACAGTGAAGCATGATGGCTGAGTCTGTGACTTTAATGTGTCTTTAACATCACAAGCATAATAAGACACGAGGATGACCCAATCTAGCTACATGTTGATACACATCCATCTAACACAGCAGACCACGCGCCAAGCTGTTTGCACAAATACAGTGCTGAAGGAATGAATGGATCAGTCCATTTAAAGTATACTTGAATGTAGTTTTTCTTTTTAATAAATCACGAGTTCGTTTTAGTAATTAAGTAAAAATAAAAAAATACTAGTTCAAATGTGAATTTTCTGCTTGGCTCGTGACTGGTTTCCGGTTTCTTTTTTGTCAGATTTATTTATAATCTGAAGCCTGTCAAACATTGAGACCTGTATTGGAGTACCATTACGATACGGAAGCTGACTTTTTCTTTTTCTTTATCCAGGCAGTATCTAAAGTAATGGGCAGTGGAACAGTACGGGGCGCGCGCAGGTGCAGTCTGGCCAGGCACACTTTGGCGTGACGTCTCTGCAAAGGGAGCGCGAGTGTATCGGAGTAGGTCTCGCGGGTTAGAGAGGAGAGGAGGAGAGGAGCCGAGGAGCTGAGGAGCTGAGGAGCGCTATAAACTACTCCACCAGCCGACTGTGTCTTCATTCCTCTGTCCCTTTGTCTGCAGACAGCAGCGCGCGCCATGGCGCCTCGCCGGTACGAGCCGAGCGGCTCGGCCGCCGTTCAGAGCGAGATGGACGCTGGAACTGCACTGCCGGGTCCCTACTACGGTGAGTACCCGGATTATAATAAGTAGTTTAATTAAGCTAATACGCAGACATTATTGTCTGCATTACCTGACAAAATAAAAACATAACAGAAACCACAAACTTATGCTAACGTAGGCTATTGAGATGGGTTAGGGTTGCCTGGTTTTATACTTTTGTTGTTTCTTTGACTAAATAGATTCATAACATGACAAAGAGGTTCGGCCACGACGTGCTATCTCTAGTGACATCTATGCAGACTGCATCCATGCTCTGAACACTATGGATTATATACTTATAGAAATAATATAATAATAATATTCTGTTAAAGCACCTACTGTGTGTGTGTGTGTGTGCGTGTGTGTGTGTGTGTGTGTGTGTGTGTGCGTGCATTTGTGGATCCCTT
>NW_022280578.1:23438-24969 GCF_004355925.1 Anarrhichthys ocellatus | reverse complement strand
TGTGTGTGTGTGTGTGTGTGTGTGTGTGTGTGTGTGTGTGTGTGTGTAAAGCATATGGTACAAACAATGAATAGACGCTGCTGTATTTACGTCTACATGACATTATTCTGACTGTTGGTGGAGCTGCTACAATGTTAGCATAGCCTAGCACCGATCCATCCGCTCCATTGAGAAGACAAGTAGCCTACAAATCGGCATCATTACGTAGTTATTTCGGAGTCCCTTTTTGTCGGTTTATTGCCGTTAAATCGCAGCCAAATCAGTTTATTTTGTGTTCATACAGCTAATAAATAGCGACCTGTGGCTTGCTAGACACAGTGAACACACTTCGATAAAATCCACAGAGCTCCTCTGAACAATATTATAAACCCAGACATGACGGCGTTTAGTTTCCCGGGATATCTGTGACTTCCACAACACGTACTAAGCAGAAATAGGTTATTTTCACCATGGTTAATTGCTGACAGTTGAGCGGCTTTCAGGGCGATAAGCCACGCCCCCTCTCCGGCGCGTCCAGCGCGATTCGCGCGAATGTACACAAATAGTCCCCGGCGAGACCAGCGACGCGATTGACGCGAATATGCAGCGCGATGAATTCGCGCCGCGTTTGGTGTGAATACGGCATTACACATTGCACCTGTAGTTTGTATACCAGCAATTGCGTCATCGACTGAAGGTCAGTACAAACGGACGCAGTTTTCTTAAGAGTCGCGTAGGCTTAATCGCGGTGCCTACATTTCCCACAAAGCAACACATGGGACTCTGTATTGGCTCCAGTAGAAGGAGGGCAGTGCAAATCACTCACATCACTTAACCCAAACTGATTCAAGCGGTTTAATATCTGTGATCCCCTCGGTGCTTCAGCAGACTCCTTTTGCCCTTTAAGTACATTTGATGAGAGACGTCTCTGGTCCATTTGTCTGCAGACAGAGCCATTATTCTCCATTAGAAAGCCTTTCCTCTCTGGAACACAGCTCGCACAAACAGGGATAGTGCCTTGCCTGTCACCTCTGTTCATTTTACATAAAAGCCATTGTGCTCAAGCTTTTAATAATGTGTTGTTGGTTTATCCAGCCTTGTCTCTGCTCGCTCTTTGAAGACAAAAGAGTCGTCATCAGTCATCCAGAAGCTGCTAACTCCGGCTCATTTAGAAGAGATGCAGGGAGGCAGCATTCTGACTTTAACAAATGATTTAACATTAGCACAAATACGTTGCTCCATTAGGAACTTAATTCTTATTGTTAAGACACTAACAAAGCTATCGGCCCCTGGAATGTGTCTACTTTTAAAGGAGCACTCCAGAAATACACGGTTCTTCCCTCTTGAAGCCCAACAGGTTTGGGACCTTTTTTGCTCCTTTCACATTTTGTCTGTGGCCTTGTTTTATATACATCCAGCACATCTATGGAAACAGCACAATCGTGACTAGAAGTGCAGTATGAAACAGTTATAATGCAATAAATCATAAAAAAGTTTTTTTACAAAAATTGGAAATATATATATATATATATATATATATATATATATTTTT
>NW_022280578.1:19477-23338 GCF_004355925.1 Anarrhichthys ocellatus | reverse complement strand
TCAACATTTAAGTGTTACTAATGGTGGAAAGAAATGTAATTATGACATATTTCTCTGCTCTGTGTTCAGCAGCAGCAGTTCAGTCGAAGTTCCACTGAATGTTTGTCACGTGACTGTTGGCCTCAGACAAATCAATCACGGCTTCATGGTTGCACTGAGCTCATCATTTAATGCTTTTTACAGGATCTGTTTGGAGAACGGTTTATTTGATGCACTTTTTATATGAGACATGTCGAATAACGTGTTTCTGATTAAATATTGGTTATGTCAGTTTGTACAGCCTCTGGATATGATAAACGGTGCAGTTTTGGCGATAGTTTAAAAAAAACATGCTTTTCAATCCAGCTTGTGGATTTGGGGTTCAGAGGGTTTATGTTGTGGGACCTGCTAGAGTCACATGATGCAGAAGCTATCCTGAATTTGTTGGTTGGTCGAGCTCCAAATGCCCTGAATCCAACATTTCTACAGAGCTGTGCAGTGGGAGGAGTCGCTAGTTTACAGGTTGTTTTAATGATAACCACTTTAAACGTAACACGCTGTTGACTTTCAAAACATTCCTTTCATGTAGGTAAAGAAGCATGTCTGCAGCCTGATATATTTAATGTTACACAGACTCTGTACCATGCTAACCCATTTAAAAACAGAAGAAGAAACAAAGAACAAGTCTTGATGTTTTATTTTGACGTCTTTGATCAAATCTAGCTCAAAACCTCATGAACCGTGGCAGATGTGAGGAACGTGGCTCGTCGGTTTATTCAGCATATCCACGAGCTGTTGTTTTAATTCCTCATCAGTTCTGCCACAAAACCAGATGAAAATGTGTTTGTACAATGAAGTGAAAGAAATGTGCCATGATGTCACGTCTACGACAGTGTGAAAGGTAGAAACATTATCACCACTCAACCACACGCTGTAAACAGTCATTATGTGTCGCTCTGCAGGAACATAACTTAGCATAATGACAGCAATATCTGTTTATTGTGGTGCAGCCAAGTGTGGTAATGCTAATGATAGGATGCCATCATTAAACCAACCAAATAGATCCACCATATAAAAGCTTTTTTATAGTGAAATCATCAAATAAAATCAATAAGAAATGCAGCATAGAATAAAGTGATTACAATATGAAATCAAAAAGAAGGAAACAGATGAAAATGCATACATACAGATACTGTGTAGATGACGTCTAAGCACCTTAAGGTGCAGTTAAAGTGTATGGAGAACACACACTCAGTGTCCAGGTCATCACACCTAGCTAAAGCTATCAGTCCTGTAATCAATCCTCTGTCATGCTTGTGTTGAAACAATCTAAGAGATGTATTTTATTAACAGTGTGACCGTATGATAGTTTTAAAGGCTGCTGTTTGTCTGTATTGCGTTATACTGACAGATGTTTCTATTATTTCAAGCCAAAGTTTTGGATGCGTCAGGGACGACGTGTCAATAGATGCTTGTTACGTGCCCGTCCTTTCAAAATAAACTTCCATCTTCACAGGAAGTTAGGTTCGCTTGGCACCGTAGCGCGAGCCTCGAGCAAATGCTCAACGTGCTGTTTGTTGCGTTATTCACTGAAACGCCGGAGGACGTACACACAAAATGAGCTGTGTAGAATCAAGAAGACAACTGGCAAAAATCCATAAACTAACCTCTGAAGAGGAGGACGCTTTTATTTTGGCTTCTATTTTTAATGAAATTAGACAAAAGATCAGAGACTTTTTCTCTGCACACAAAAAGGCCACTTTCTCTCAAATGTCCATACATTTGTTTAAAATCTGTGATGGTGGGGACTTCTCCTTTGCCAAGATAATCCATCCTCTACTCCATTTTCAAGAAGTAAGCAAATGGCCTGACCTTACTGGGAATATTTCATTTGAAATAGATAATTACAGATTAAATATTTCTCTTTTTCCAACAAACTAAAAGGTAGCTTGAGATGAATAAAAGTAAGACCTAGCATGCTAGCACTTTACAAACACACCGGCTCTTTAGCATCCAGTCTCAACACACTTTGAGTCCAAGTCTTCAACTTCCTCTGCACATGTGCCTTTAGCTGAAAGCAAGTTGGGGCACATTTGTTCAATAAACATGCTACTTTAAGTGACTCTGATGAAACACTGGTGACAGAACAAGGGAACAGACGGGTGTCATCTGCATAATAACTATGTGGGATTGTTTTCAATAAATGTGCCATATTCGACATGGATTCAAAAACTGCCCAGAGATTGAGGCCCCGAGGACTCGTTAGGTCGTAATAAAGTAGTCCCTGTTTTAGGCTGGGCTAAAAAGTTCAACCTCCTCAAGTGTAAGTTAAACCAGGCTTAATCCTCTATCCCATGCTTCTAAAAAGTTGTTTCTATTTCCAAACCCAACTCCTCACCTAAACTGCTGTGAGATTTTGCAGACGCGCTCATCTGATTTCTCCGTTGTGTTTCTCTCCACAGCATCCTCCCCATGAAGCAGGGCATTCTGTTGGGCCAGTACCTGGGAGCCTTCAGCCTCATGGACACATTCAAGGGACGCTCCAAAAAACAGGAGTGAGTGAAGGAGAGAGGAGAGGAGGAGAAGAAGTCCAGGGGGACTGAAATGGAAGGAGGCGCATTTTAATCTTAATCTTCCCAGAATACTACAGATTAGGGCAGAACAGCAGTGGCCAAAGGTTGGATTGGATTTGTAGACTTTACCTCCTCATGCTTGAATACAAACTCTCTATAGCTCACAATGTATAATCCATCTTTTAATATCCTTCATGTACTTGTTTTTAAATGGCATTATCATTTGTTGATTGAAATGTTATTTTATTAATAACAGTTATTAATTGAATATAAATATAATAGTATTAATTATAAGAAACGTCCTTTTAAATTCAGCCGTCCAGCTTTTCTGCCTACTACTACTACTTGCTGAGGACCAATGCTGATGATTAGCATCCACAAACAGCAACAGTCAGACACTCACTGGCACAATAAGGTGGAAAGATGGGTCGAGTCAACATGAACATCCCTTCTGTACGTTGTAATAATGTGTCGCTGCTTTGTGGTGTGGCTCTCCACGGCAAACACCAAACCAAAGAAACTGTAACCGGAGCCTCGAGTGCAACTGCTTCAAAACAGGGTGGCGTATGGAAACAATAGAAAGTGGGATCTAAAGGAATCTCTGCTTGAAAGAGAAGGATAGGTCCAATTGTTCTCTTCTGTTCATGACTGGTAGAATAACAGTGACAGTCTACCAATGTTGTGTAACTGTCGACAGCACTTACTGTCTGTTTAGTTATTAACAAATACAAAGATAAAGCATCAATCAAATGTTTTTAATGTCTTCACCACAACAGAACCCTGTTTACTGTACAGGATGCCCATCAGAACCCGGATCAGGCAGAGCTCGTTTTTGCAGTTTTCTGTATTTTCAAAAAATTTGTATTGTTGCTAGGCAACCATCAAATAAGTGCTAGCATTAAACTGAACACAAACCATGAACTGTACGCTACTTAACAGTTCAAAGTAAAGTTTAAGTTAATGAAAACAACGTACCTGAACATCCTGCTGAGAGTGACGTTGGGGGCCTTTTCCGCTCTGAGTTAAATGTAATCAACTCGAGGCGCTCAGGACGCACAGTCTGCAAATACACAAGGCGCGTAGAGCAGACACACTCGAGGCACTCGGCAACATAAAAAGCACTAAACACTTCACTCTTGTTGAAGACGTTCTGTCTGATCTATCTACACTTATTCAAAAAGCTGGATATTTTTTGATAATGTGGAAAAAGGTGACACTGCGCTGACATGAAGTAATATTCTGGCAAAGTGTCACATAACACTGTTATGAACTGTTATATTTATATGTTATATGTTATAATGTTATGTTA
>NW_022280578.1:0-14477 GCF_004355925.1 Anarrhichthys ocellatus | reverse complement strand
GAGCATTCTACTCATTCTAGAGAGTGGAGCTTTAGAGGCAGGTTGTCTGTCCATTAATTGTGACATTACGCAATTCAGGTCTCCT
Organism: Anarrhichthys ocellatus; assembly: GCF_004355925.1. Taxonomy (NCBI): domain Eukaryota; kingdom Metazoa; phylum Chordata; class Actinopteri; order Perciformes; family Anarhichadidae; genus Anarrhichthys; species Anarrhichthys ocellatus. Next base: position 14,392 of record NW_022280578.1, on the reverse strand, counting down.
CCCATCAGTAGCAGCCCTGAAATATATTGTAGGATCTTATTGAACGACGTCCTGATAAAGCCCGGCTCGTCTTCATTAGGTGCGTATACATTTATGAGGGACACTTCTGTGCCATCAATTAATCCATTAACTAAAATATACCTCTGTGTCTTTATGTACTAGTGTTTGTGTATGAGTGTGGATACTCCCTTTTTTTCTCCCTGACTGGTGTGAAGAGTAATATACTTTATCTGCCCAAGACCTTTTCAACTTTGCATGTTCCGCGTCAGATAAGTGGGTTTCCTGAAGGAATGCAATGTGATAGTTGGCTTCATCTGATGCAGAATTTTCTTTCTCTTAATAGGGCTATGGAGACCTTTGACATTATAACTTATAACTTTTAGTGGGTCCATTACGTACGGTATGTAATTTGTATATTTTGGGAGTTTGTGTAGAGAGATGGGAAGCAGAAGCAAACAGGCATCACATGGGTCATGTATCTTGTTATGTGGAGTGTGGGGACTAGATAATGAAACCAATGGGGGTGGGGTAAAAAAGGATATTTAAAACCTCTATAGCCCGAGCGAGCCCCATTTGGGGTTCGAGTACCGGTACCGAAGTTCCGAATGGACTTTTCATCAAGAAATATGAAAAATGGTCCAGACATGTAAAATATCAAAAAAAAAAAAAAGTCCGGGTAAAATCATCATGCAAGCCATTTTACACAATTATACACAGTTATACACAAACTAATTCAATACACTAGAAGATTTATCACAATATCAGGATTTTTCTCCAAAAAATCCGCCAACTATGCATCCGAAATTCATCTTTCATCACAAAGCCGGCAGCTATAATGACGGATGGATACATGATTTCGCACGAGGACTCGATACGGCGTCGGCCCAGCGTGTCCAAATAGACCTCCGACAAAGCATTCAAAAGTCACAGGACAAACCCCAAGAAACCACACACTGCTGTCGAGAAAAAAAATTGAAAATCTACATACCTTTTGGTGATTTTCGTCCGGAAAAAAACAGTTAATCCATTGAAAGTTGCTGCAGCGCTGTAGTGCATTTCCTGCTTTGTCTGCCTGCATTGAAATGAACGTGCTGTGACCTTTCATGAGAAAATGGGGCGCATTTTTCGCCTGGACCAATCTATTTGTCGCATGGGGGTTGAGCCCACCATATCAAGATTTTTACTGACTAATATCCCTCAAATTTACAAATAACACCCCTGACGGCTTTCAATGGACTATTCCGGACCTAACATCGTGTCATATGATTAAATCCGCCAATCACAGGCCTTACAAATCCCACATACACACTGAGTCAGAGCAGGTTTTTTTCATGGATGAGACATATGACATCTGGAAATAACTGAACATGGCTGAAAATGATTGCAAACTGCTTTATTACGATGTATTGAACACTCTTAGTGATAAAGCAAGTGAATATATAGTTAATATGTAGTTATATAGTATATAAAATTAGAATAGAGCAGCGCAAAATCTGGTTCCAAAAATGAAAATTTGGCTTGAAATTCTGTACTCAGACCTCATTTATGCTGGCCTGCTAAGTAAAATTAGCTTGGACAGACCACAAACCTGTTGTGCTATGACTGTGGAGTATTTTTAGGCTTCAATCTGCATTATTTCAAAAAAAATGTTCAATAAAAGTGCTTTTTTTTCAGGTGAACCTGAAACTTTTCAATTTGAGCTGTGTGCCATCTTCATTCACTATTAACCAGTAACATATACACAATATTTACACATCTGAACAAGTCTCTCAGAAGTTTTACCTGTATTATACCATCAAAATTATTAAAATAGACCTTGTAGTTTCAGATATACAGTCTAAAAGGTATGGGTATGCAATTTTCGAGCAGAGGCCTAAAAATAGGGCTAGGGCTATAAAGGTTAGAAAGATGGATGATGACCTTGTTGTTCTTATATCCAACGTAATATCCCCGGGGAACAGTAGGATCAGAACAAGGGGAACGCAACAGTTGTAACTGCTGTTAACTAACATTAACAACAGTCCGGTGGGACCTAGTCCCTAGCCACTAAGGGCAAGCAGCAACGGTGCACAGTCGAGATTGAATTGACTATGCTATGGGTGTGCTAAGATACGGAATAGAGAAAGGAAAAAGAAAAGAAAAGTAGACACAGAAAAGGACGGTGTCGAGTAATGGCCATTCAGGCCCCTGCAGTTCTCTCCTCAGGATCTCTACAGCATCTCCGTCATTGTGTACTTTAGCGAAGATCACTTGTGGTTTCTCCCGGTCTCCTGGTTTCCTGGTGGCGAATGTGCGGTGTGATCGGTCGATCTTTATGTCCCGGTCCATCTGCATCTTTAATAACTTTGGCAACTGTTTTAGAGGAGCTGGAGTCCGGTTGTTCTTGAATGCCGGCTATTCGGATATTACACTGTCTCATTCTCCCCTCCGTATCCTCACATCGGTCTGTTAAAGTTGTCACCTGTCTTTGAAGGCTGGTTATCGTAGCTTCTTGTGCGACCACCTCGTCGGACCATGTTGATAAGCCGTCCTTCATGTCTTGTATGTCGGCTTTCATGTGCTCAACTTCTGTTTGGATGGCGGTCGTGTTTTTAGCAATTTCGGACAGCACCGCTTGTAATTCGGAGTTAAGGGCATGGAAATCTTCCGCTAGTGCACTTTTAAGCTCCTCTCTTATAATTTTAGAAATCTGTCCCTTTAGGGAAGTTAAGATGTCCGCTTTCATTTCTTCAGCGGTCATACCTGAGCTTTCACTTCAGGTGGGGGAAGGTTGGTCCGGGTCACCTGGCGGGCTTTGTCTCATGGTTCTTGTTGGCCGCGATGAGCTACCGTCGGATTTATATTTGTATTTTTGAAGCTTTTCCGCCATTCAAAATAACGTAGCTTGCATCAATCAGCTTTTGGCCTCTTTGAGTTGTGATCTTTGAGGGGTATTTCTGTAATAGCTGTTTTTTGATAAAAAATATTGTCGGTTCTGCAGGAGCACACATACCTTGCTCACTAGCGCCCCTAAACATCCCCTTTAAACATGGGACTACACTTCTTGGTAACAGTCCCAACCGATCAACTGCACCCTCACACAGTAAAGGAAGTATTACACTCTCATTATGTTTATGTAAGAAGAACATCTGTTTTTAACCTGCTGCTCAAAGTTTTGAAATGCTTTATTTTTTAATAACAATTTGAAAGAAGAAAAGAATAGCTATGTGTTGGGAATAACATGGCCTCAAAAAGGGGGCACCATTATGTTGGGAACGTAAAGGAGCGTGTTTGGGTTATCAGCATCTAAGAAACTAAATTCTTGACACAGTGTGTGTGCGTGTGTGTATGTGTGCGTAAGGGGGAGGAGCGAGGGAACAGCTCAGCGACGTATGACGTAGTTGGGACGTAGTGACGTCTCTCATGCATGAGACTCAAAAATGGCGGATAGCCAACAGGAGACCCGGCGTCTATACGTGCCGGTAGCCGTTTAGCACGTAGCTAGATTAGCTCAAAGCTATGTGTGTGTGTGTGTGTGTGTGTGTGTGTGTGTGTGTGTGTATTAGTAAAAGAGAAGGGAAAGGAACAAAACAAAATGAAATAAAACAAAAGATTAAGATCCTTCGCGCCGCGCTGGAGTACGGAAGATTGCTCTCTCAGCCAGGGCAGCAAGAACCGCGACTCTTTGTCTCAGCCGGCGGTTCTGACCTCCTGAACTGATGAGAAGCAACTTCGACCTCACTGCGGCTGTCTCGACACGAATCACGGTAGCATAGAATACACAGTAACTTCTACACAACACTATCAATTTCAGGGATCGCCAGTGTCGGTGATCACAAAGCATATACCACGTTATAAAAATGAACAGTACTTTAAGCACACAAACAAGATAAAATAAACACAAATGAACTGTCTCTAACTCTGCCCAGACTCTATTTCGCCTTATGGTACGATGCAATCGTGGTGATTGAGGGGTGTTCTTCTGAGCTTCGATGGGCTCAGGCAGCGCGGCTGCGGGGGAGGTGTTCTCTCGGTAGGAGAGAATCGCTGTCGTCTGGATAAGGGATTTTCGCGTCCTTATGGCCAGAGCAAACGAGGTGCTTGGTGGAGAGTGGAAGTTCTCTCTCTCTCTTTCTGAAGAAGTCTTGCTTCTTCACTTCTGCAGGAATAAAAGGGTTCGCTTCGTGGATACGAACAAAGATAAAATAGACAGTTTGGTGAATTCGGCCAGCGAATATAAACTGTTAGACCTAGGATTTGGTTGAAAAGGGAAACAACGTTGGTGTGCTCCCTAGCTCGATGGAGGTCGAAGGGAAAAAGCATTGAGGTGGGGGTTGCAGGTAGTTTTGTAGAACAGTGGCTGAAGCACAGGGGTCCTGGGGTGTCTTGGCTCTCGGCCAATTAGATTGCAGCGCTGCTTTCAGGTACCTTCAGGAATGCATAGTTTTTGGGGGAGCAAGATCGTCTTACCGGAGGTCCCGCCTCGGCATCCCTGCTCTCGTCCAATGAGAGCAGTGTAGCATTTCGGGGAGGAAACTCACACCCTAATGTGAATTTCTTCAAAGTTGGGGGGTTTGGTGCTCATCAAACTACAATCAGGATGAAACCTTTGCTTGCAAAAGGCAAGGCCTGACTCTCTCTCTTTGTTCCACAGCACATGTCGAAGCCATATAGTCAGATCCCAACATATGTATATCTGTATGGCCTCTTAAAGGGCCATTCAAAAATGTGTATATCAGTTAAAAATGTGTGTAAGAAATACTGCAACCTTCTAATGTATATGCATGTAGTGTGCTGGAAATGAGTCAGAAAGCTCTCAGAAATGAGTCTGGTTCTCTCGTCTCGAAGTCAATGAAAAGGTTTTTTGGTTAGGTGCATGAAATGAGGTCTGTGGTTCTGTGGTTAACACAAGCTGAAGAGATTTCAACAGACCGGTGTGATGCTAACTTCCTGTTGTCCTACAAAAGTATGTCAGCCCTGCAGGCCTGCATACTGTGCTGTTGGCATCCATAGAGCCAAGCAATCACATGATCAGCACTCAGCCAATAAAATGAGTGCTGATTATGGTTTCGACTCTAATTTTTTTGTCCCCTTTATTTCAAAATGATTCAAGATCCAAAATCATCCAAGACTGTTGCTTTCTTTCCTATCTGATTCCAGGTGTAGCCCAGTCTCCTGTGTCTGCCTGGAGATCCCATCGCCAGGTGCTTCTTGGCCGGCCTCTTTTCCTCATCCCTTGTGGGTTCCATGTCAAAGCCTGTGTGGTGGTCTTTGACACTGGTTATCATGAGTGCCTGATGCATTTCCATCATCTTCTTCAAATTGTGTCTGCTGTGGGTCGTTGTTGTGTCCTTGTCCACAGATTGTTGTTGCTGATCTTGTCTGGCCAGTGGATATGAAGAATTCTGCTTATGCAGTTGTTGAGAGCATTGAATTTACATTTGATTTGAAGATTCTTAATTTTGTATGTTGCTATATCCCTCTAGAGCGCCAGATGTGCTTGAGCTGTCCTCTGCAATTCTTGCTTTGACGTCTGCAACTCTACCTCCATGTTTGTCAGTGACTCTCCCCAAGTAGGTAAAGGACTCTACCACTCCGAGCCTGATGCCTTCCGGTTTATTTGATTCAACCCTGGTTGCATTCATCCTCATGATCTTCGTCTTTCCCTTATGGACGTTAGGTCCTACTTGTGAAGACGTGTTGTGGTCTTATCGTGCATCTAATGGGTGTTGCGTGACAGTACAGCTGTACTGTGTAGTTTAGTAACATGTAGTGAATTTACAAGGAGGGTCTGAACAGTGTGACGGTGCATTTGGCAGTGAAAGATGCTCTCAGTTGGAGAGGCAGGCTCCACAGGATCTCTGTGATTGAAACGTTACACAACATCATTTTGACAGTCTTTGTGTTGAGGCATCACGCCTGCACGACAGCACTACTTTTTAAATGAGTAAAAAAATACTGAGTTGTTTCAATAGAGATTGATCCACTTGTTCATGTGTTATTCAATACTACTAAACAGTAAAACCATCTAAAGAATGGCACATTGCATAAATGTGTTGTTAAGTCTGGCCCAACATTTAGAGCCCTATGATGATTATATAATATGATGTTATATGGGCTCTAAAGGTTGGGCCAGACTTAACAACACATTTATGCAATGTGCCATTCTTCTTCTACGCTCTTTGTACGATTTGACATGAAGCTTTCTGTAAATTCGCCTGGAACAGTTGTCATAGCAGCAGGTCCTTAAACCCTGAAATGAAACAATGTAGCTAGTGGATCAGGACCCAGACAATTTGCTGTGAGCCACAACACATTGAGTGTTGATATGATCATGATTTTAGATAAGGAGGTGCAGGTTATTGTAAACTTACCATGATCTGTTCATCACAATTACATGTCCATATTGAAAACGTGCCTATCCTTATACTTGATAAAACTAAATAACTTATACATTTATGAAATTAAAATAAATAAAAGTTGTAGTACAAAAAATAATCAAACTAAATATAGTTTGAGAAACTGACTAAAAATACATAAACTCAACTAAATGATTGTAACTTAAAAACAAACAAACAATGGGGCCAGAACATATGGTATTTAGTTTGACATAGGTCATTTATCATTTGAAGCTATAGCTACATGTCACAGTGTAAACGTGAACCACCACATCACCTGGAGATCCAGACAGACGACAATGAAATAAAGGAGCAACTGTTCCTCTTTATTCACTGTTACAATCATTAAAAAGCAGAAGCAGCATGTAGACATTTAGAGTATACCTTCAGTATACCTTCAGTAAAAAACCTTCAATGAAAATGCTAATGCTAGTTAATGATTTGCTAACATACTCTGCTAATGTTAGGTCAGCCTTTTACTTAGAAAACGTAACGTTTTAAAAACGTATAAATCTCCTTCCAACCTCTCCGGGTAACGAGTATCACTATCACACGTTGAACCACGACGAGCTCCAAATCCACTAAACCAGCCTGAAGATGAAGAACATCTGAAACCACTGATGAGAGTCTCTGGAGCAGAGCGGGATAGATGTTGGGCCCTGGTCAGAGCTGGACGATGCTACGTTATGATTGGCCAGTCTGCGTTCTGAGGGCAGGACTTAGCAAAGGGTTCGTTGTACAGAGAGCAGGAACAGGGAGTGAAGATTTAACTTTCAGTAACTGTCTGTTTCAACATAAAGATCTTTATCCTTGTTTGATAAGTAGTATGGAAGTCTGTTGCTACATCAGTGCAATTTATTTTTCTGACAGACATCACTCAAAGTGGATCAGCCAATCAAAATGTGAACCATGTGATGGTTCTGATGTTAAACAGTTTTGGAACTCCAGTGTACACCTGGAGCCGGGACAGGGAGTGTTATTAGGCAAATTGGCTCATGAGTGGCACCATGCATGGATAATGAGAAGCTATTACACAGCCACCCACTACAGAGCCACATTACTAATGGTATTAATAAAGTATCGAGCTATATTTCAGAGCTGAGGTGTTCCTCATCCTGAGGTATGTAAACCATATGTGGTCCCTGCTGACTGAGAGCAGATGAAGAGGTTTGGGTGGGGGTGGGGGGTTACAGTCCCTCTGTCTCTCAGCTGGACTGCTACTGCCCTCCTGTGGAACCTTTTCCATAACAACCTTGAGCTGAAACATTTCTCTTGGCTCAGACCTGGGCATTGTAGGCCTACGGCCCGCGGGCCATATCCGGCCCGTCAATGGAAAATTAGGAATAAAACGTAAATAATTGTACATCATGCACGGAATACAGCTGCATTACTTTTATTTTGAAGGCGACTGCTGCTGTTTTTTATCTCAATTTACGTACGTTAGTACGTTCGTGGATGTGTGCGAGCAGCAGCGTCACTGCAATCCCAATAATAGCAGTGTCGGCAGTCGGAATCGGGCCGGTGTATTTGGCCCGATTCTGGGGCGTCATCCATCCCGAGTCTCAGCCGAGTCGGCCCGACGTGTTTCTTCCGGCATGCCGAGCTTACTCCGGAGCTGGGTCAGGTCATTTCAGCTACCCGAGATGTGATGACAGATGCAGAGCGGACACGGACATCTGAGGCTTTGTAGCTAAGCTGCTAAAGCAACATGCTCAGAAGATGTTGGTTCTCTTTGGATCGACCTCCATATGTGAACAAACATTCTCTGTGAGGAAGTTGAATTAATCCAGATCCAGATCCTCTCTCACTGACCATCAGCTGTCAGCTGTCACCTGTCAGCTGTCCTTCACATCTCACCTCACACATTCAACCTGACTTCAGTCACTCGTTCACTGAACTGACAAACAGAAAGTGAGGTCATTGGACTATAACCAATAGTAATAAAAGTACTAATGTATCAGAAACATGATCCCTGTCAGTGTTTTACTATTCTATATGGATATTACATATGTACATTTGTTTGGATCATTATTCCTGCTGTTTAAGGTGCAGCTCATTTTAACTCCTTTGCACTCTGTTGTTCAGTTTGGGTAGTTAGGAAAGGTTTGACAAATGATAATGTGCAAAGTAACTAGTACCTAAAGCTGGCAGACAAATGTAGTGGAGTAAAAAGTACAATATTTCCCTCTGAGATGTAGTGGAAGAACAAAGTTGAATAAAATAGAAATACTCAAGTAAAGTACCTTGAATTTGTACATAAGTACAGTACTTAAGTAAATATACTTAGTTACATTCCACCACTGATCATCATATTTACACTCACCACTCATAGCTTATCAAAACCAATTTACTTTTTTTAAAGAGGTGGAATAATATAGAGCAGTTCAGTCTGTTGGTCCGGCCCTCCACAACAGTCCCTGTTTCTCATGTGGCCCCTTGGGAAAAAGAATTGCCCCCCCTGGTGCTCAGCCTGATGTTTCGTAAGCTCATCTTTCTCCATATGAAGAGCTGACTACACACTTTGACTCAAACTGAGTGAATACCGGTGACAAGCGACAAGAGAAGATATTATATCTAGTTAGATAATAACCTTATTAGCTCACTCTGTTTTTGGTTAAAATATGCCCATACAGCATGGAGTTTTGTTTTGTCAGAATTAGTTTTTTTCTGTTTTCTTTTACAATTGCATTGCTTTGACATCAAATTAATTCAATGACCACATCTTTAACAGATTTTTTTTTTCATGACACTTTTTAAAAACTCTTCAAATGAAGCTTAGCACAAGTTATTCAGGAAGACTTTTATGCTTCTCACTAATTCTCTCTCTCTCTCTTCCAACTGAATCAGCTGACTGGGCGCTCATGGGCCTCATGAAGGAAGCGATGTAAGAACAACTTTCTTCTCATTTATGTCCGTGTCCGCGGTTTGTTCTTATTTCCTCAGAAGTAATGGAAAGTGTCAGCGAGCTCGGCTCCAAATCTTGAACAGAATCGGTACACGTAGTGGAAAGGACAGAAGTAACAAAGCACCGGCACTCACAGATAAAGGTTTTCTGTTTATTGTGTACAAATAAACAAAACGGGGACGACCGTGGCTCACTGGGTTAAGAGGGTTGTCTGGTAACCGCAGGGTCAACGGTTCGATCCTCGACTGGGATGTGTCACATGTCGAAGTGTCCCTGAGCAAGACACTGAACCCCCAGCTCTCTGGGCGCCTGTCATTGGCAGCCCACTGCTCCCTATATACAGAGATGGGTCAAATGCAGAAGGCAAATTTTGTGTGTATGTATATGACAATAAAAATGGTTTCTTTCTTCTTCAAAAAAAAACAAAACCATCATCAGCATTATGATCCATTTTTGCCCAAAACAACAACAAAAAGAGACAATTTACCCGTGAGTGCCGGTGCTTTGATTCATCTTGTTTTGTTGGTAGTTTCTGGGATTCACCAATGTTCTCTTATTTTTGATCTTCTCTTAGGTAAGAGAACATTCTGCGACTGGTCCAGAGCACTTTTTTTCTTCTTGGTTTCAGAGTCCACAAATTGTCCAAAACAAGGAAATATACGTTTTGAATTTGAGGAACATGAAAAAAAATGCATGAATATAATACTATCAAATTTAGAGTAATGTAGGTTTTAAAGTAAATAGAATGCCTTTCTGTCTATTCATGGCATCTCTTCTACCTAATAATCATTTTATAACATTATAATGTAGTCTATACCTGCTGTATGGCAATATAGTTATGTTAACTCATACTAAAGTCTCTCCTGATTGAACTCAAATTTTAACCAGCGAATCCTTTTATATCTACAGTCCGCATGTTTATATACTATTGTAACCATTGTTAAAAAAAGAAAACATTCAAAACACAACATAGCCCACAGCTTAGACTGACTTTCTACTTCCTGCTCCATCTACAAAGGAATACAAAATATAAATATGTCTAAATGGATCACAGAACTAAATGAGACATTACACGCAGGGATAATAAAATTGATCATGAATGTTAAACTGAAGGAATTTTTAAAATATATTCACCATTTATTTATTTTTCTTGAACAACACACAAGTTGAAGACAAACTTGAATCTCAAGTGGTGCTGGGTGGGCGAGTAAATCAGTAGTGAGACGGGTTTATTCCCCTTTCCTGTTTTCTTTTTCTGTCTATTCTGTTTTATTCAGTAAATTATGTCAACATTGAAGCAGTTCCCTATTTTGTACAAATGCCAAACGTTTTGCAAGAATGCAGCACACCTTTTTATTTGAAAAATAAGCCATAACTCACTCAACATTTAACTTCTGTGTCAAAATTAAAGCTACTACGAGGAACTTTCACATTGTGCTGCTTTTGGCGGTTCCTGTGGACAAAAGCGGTAGTGTTTCTGAGCACCAGACTCCCTTTAGAAATCCTCTTAATTCACTGCATCAGGCTGTGACACTCTGCTCCATTCAGTCCTGGTTCTTGTTCCCTGCCCTCCAGCTGGTCCAGCAATAGGGCCTGGTCCTGTAGCAGCGAGGTGTCGGTGTTGGCTCCCAGCGGAGCTGCGACTGCAGGTTGAAGGCGGAGGCAGCTTTTGGTGAATCTGCAGGATTTAATCTTATGTTGTGTGGAATCCGATGCCGGTGGCATCAATGATCAGCATAAAAAATTATTTTTTTTAGAAATAGCCAATCTTCTGGTTGATGGTCTTGTTTACTTATCAATGTCATGTAGAGGCATCATTATTAAATTGAGACTGTTTCATAACCAATTAAAAGCTCCTCACAGTTACTTTGAAGAATGTGAAGGTGTGATGTTGTCTAAATCACTACATTCTGCATTAGAAGCCACATATCACACTTTGCCACATTTAGCTTGTAGCCCTAGAACTGAGTTTTATATACAGTAACTATGGCACAGTCCCTGAACAGACAACAGAGAGAGAAATGAGCCCCACAAATGAAAGAAGGAAGCTGTATAACTATAGTAAGTACTGTATGTGTTAGTATGTGGTGTGGACTGAAAGCAGGACACCTGCTAGGGAATTACCCACAAATCATTGCAATGTGACGTTAAACACGGGGTAACCAGTGGACACATGGAGACGTAAAAAAAAAGGTAAACAAAGAGGACGGATCACGTGTGTTCAGCCTGTAGTATTACATTTACTCAGAAACATTAAGGGTTAAAGATGGAACAAAAAATAAACATGAAATATACTGGGATGTTTGCTGAAATTGATAGTGTATTGATAGGATGGTCCTACCTAGAAAATGTCCCACCAGCCGCCATTGACTGCTTCCCTTTCCCGCTAGTCTGCTGTCTGATTGTGAGGTCAGGCTGATCTTGGATCTGCTCTTTCACTGCAGTTTCTCTGCAAAAGCTCTCCTCTCAAACGGGTCTTGGAGGAGAAGTGCTCGCCTGTGGAGACTCGTCCTGACGAGAACATGGCTGAATGTATTTGAGGACGCTGATTGGCTAAATTGTATGTCACACATTTATATCTTTAATCAGCAATTGGCTAAACTGCTTCACAGACCCGCCTCCTGTGGGCAGATTCTCCAGCACCCCAGAGCAGCTGAGACGTGCAGACAGGCAGAGAGGACGAGGAAAAGCATATATTTTGCGCAGATATCATATTTTACTAATATTACTGGGTGCATTCCATATTTCAAAACCACAAATATTGATAATTTGTATAATTAAAAAAAAAAAATTTGTGGCTCAAGGGGGGGCGGCGCCCTAGCGCCCTCTATTGGCCAGCCGCCACTGCTCTTGAGACCACCTCCTCCTGGTGGTCACAGGCAGCCTCTGCACCAGAGGAACATACTCGGTTGTTAACAGGATCAGGTTGGGATCAGACCTGCCAAGGGCGGGGGGGGGAGGGCAGTGGCACTGTATGCATTATTCGCATTTGCATACAGAAGGTCCAGAGTTGTATTGTTCCGTGTGGGGCAGTCAACATACTGGTGAAAAGTTGGCAGGGCTTTGTCCAGGGTTGTGTGGTTAAAGTCTCCAGTAATTGCCAGAAATGCACCAGGATGTTGACTCAGCAGTCCAGACACAGTGGAGTGGATGGTGTCCACTGCTGCCTCTGCGTCAGCTGATGGAGGGATGTACACAGCCACAACAATGACGGATGACAATTCCCTCGGCAAATAATATGCACGACTCCCCATGGCCAACAGTTCAATGTCTGGGCTACAGAAGTGTTTCTTCACCCACACAAGGTCAGGATTACACATTTCATGTAAAAAACAAAAACAAGATATTTCATTTGTTCATCACTAAGAGTACCCTATATGTTACTGGTACACTCACATATTGAAAATCTGGGTGAAATCAATAAGAAACGCACACATAATATGATAGAAATAGATATTTGTATTGTCTCTACTGTTAATGCCATCCTGTGGAAGCTCTTGGCATGACACCTTTTGATCAATACATTCTCCAAATAGCCCTGTCACGCGCTCCTTGTCTGGAGTGGATATCTGGAGTGAAGCCTTAGCAGAGGGAGAGATAGTAACGCTTTCATGTTCCACTCCTTCAGTCTACATGTGAGACCTTTATTAATATAATGTATGAATGTTATTAAATGTCAAATGTCTGTACAACAAAATATCTGTGATATTATTTTGAAAATGCCAGCTTCTTGACGAGGTCAAATTTAAAACTGATCTACATACACAAACTCTAAATATTTACAGGTAAATGATTTCCTGATAGACGTGGAGTTGACTGATCAATATAACGTGCAGCCTGACCTCATGGTCCCAGCGTCGCATGAGAAACGCAAGACACGAATGCAGAAGGAAGATCATTGCTGAGTGTGTTACTGATGTTCTGCCAGCAGGGGGCAGTGGGGTACTGCTAGGCAAGCTTCAAGGCTGCGCTGAGACGCTCGGTACAGTGAAGCATGATGGCTGAGTCTGTGACTTTAATGTGTCTTTAACATCACAAGCATAATAAGACACGAGGATGACCCAATCTAGCTACATGTTGATACACATCCATCTAACACAGCAGACCACGCGCCAAGCTGTTTGCACAAATACAGTGCTGAAGGAATGAATGGATCAGTCCATTTAAAGTATACTTGAATGTAGTTTTTCTTTTTAATAAATCACGAGTTCGTTTTAGTAATTAAGTAAAAATAAAAAAATACTAGTTCAAATGTGAATTTTCTGCTTGGCTCGTGACTGGTTTCCGGTTTCTTTTTTGTCAGATTTATTTATAATCTGAAGCCTGTCAAACATTGAGACCTGTATTGGAGTACCATTACGATACGGAAGCTGACTTTTTCTTTTTCTTTATCCAGGCAGTATCTAAAGTAATGGGCAGTGGAACAGTACGGGGCGCGCGCAGGTGCAGTCTGGCCAGGCACACTTTGGCGTGACGTCTCTGCAAAGGGAGCGCGAGTGTATCGGAGTAGGTCTCGCGGGTTAGAGAGGAGAGGAGGAGAGGAGCCGAGGAGCTGAGGAGCTGAGGAGCGCTATAAACTACTCCACCAGCCGACTGTGTCTTCATTCCTCTGTCCCTTTGTCTGCAGACAGCAGCGCGCGCCATGGCGCCTCGCCGGTACGAGCCGAGCGGCTCGGCCGCCGTTCAGAGCGAGATGGACGCTGGAACTGCACTGCCGGGTCCCTACTACGGTGAGTACCCGGATTATAATAAGTAGTTTAATTAAGCTAATACGCAGACATTATTGTCTGCATTACCTGACAAAATAAAAACATAACAGAAACCACAAACTTATGCTAACGTAGGCTATTGAGATGGGTTAGGGTTGCCTGGTTTTATACTTTTGTTGTTTCTTTGACTAAATAGATTCATAACATGACAAAGAGGTTCGGCCACGACGTGCTATCTCTAGTGACATCTATGCAGACTGCATCCATGCTCTGAACACTATGGATTATATACTTATAGAAATAATATAATAATAATATTCTGTTAAAGCACCTACTGTGTGTGTGTGTGTGTGCGTGTGTGTGTGTGTGTGTGTGTGTGTGCGTGCATTTGTGGATCCCTT
>NW_022280577.1:25076-25267 GCF_004355925.1 Anarrhichthys ocellatus | reverse complement strand
TCTGATTCTCTGTCTGTCTGTCTGATTCTCTGTCTGTCTGTCTGATTGATTCTCTGTCTGTCTGTCTGATTGATTCTCTGTCTGTCTGTCTGATTGATTCTCTGTCTGTCTGTTTGATTGATTCTCTGTCTGTCTGTCTGATTGATTCTCTGTCTGTCTGTCTGATTGATTCTCTGTCTGTCTGATTCTCT
>NW_022280577.1:0-10076 GCF_004355925.1 Anarrhichthys ocellatus | reverse complement strand
TGGTTCAAGCGAGGAGCAAGGAAACGACAAATAAGAGACTTGAGAAGCACCCTTAGAGTCAGTATGAACCAATCAGACGTCTCTTTCTCTCCCTTTGTCTCTCTTCCAGCACAAGCACTTCACAGAGGACATTCAGACCAGACAGTACAGAGCTCTGGAGGTTCTGATTGGAGCAGAGTACGGACCACCTGCTGACATCTGGAGCACCGCCTGCATGGTACACACACACACTGCAGGTCTTGGTATCAGTAGACCCGTACTGTCGGCGTTTGTGTATTGATGTATTGATTGATGTTCCAGGCCTTTGAGTTGGCGACAGGAGATTACCTCTTTGAACCTCATTCAGGAGAAGATTACACCAGAGACGAAGGTACTACACATAATACTCATACTTTAAACATTACTGAAGTCTTATCGGACTACACTAGTATTACACTCAGCATAAAGGTACAACTCATAACAAACAGTACTGCTGTGTACTAGCGAGTACTTCAGTGTGTATTTTTATTATTTGTGTGCAGATCACATCGCTCACGTCATCGAGCTGCTCGGACCGATTCCTCTGCCCTTCGCTTTGTCTGGCAGGTACTCCAGAGAGTACTTCGACAGGAGAGGTGAGACAGTCTGTTTGTGTGCTCCCGTCTCACCTGTGTGCTCCCGTCTCACCTGTGTGCTCCCGTCTCAGGTGAGCTGCGTCACATCTCCAGCTTGAAGCCGTGGGGTCTGTTTGAGGTTCTGTTGGAGAAGTACGAGTGGCCTCTGGACCAGGCGGCTCAGTTCAGCGACTTCCTGTTGACCATGTTGGAGCTGCAGCCGGAACGCAGAGCGACTGCAGCTCAATGTCTGCAGCACCCATGGCTGCTCACATAGACACTCACTGATACACACAATGAACTACACACTGATGTACACACAGACACTTACTGATGAGGTTATAAATCTGTCAGTTGATTTCATGTGAAGAGGGAAGTTATCGCCTCGACTGAGATTTAAATGTTTTATTTGGTAAGTTATCCTGACAATCACTCGATGGATCTATGGATATAGCGTCGGGTGTAACTTCCCTTCTTCTGAAATCAGTTTCTGAAAGTGTTTCTGTTGTAACTGATTTCCTGAGTTCTGGTTCTGATCTTTGGTTCTGTGTCTTTGTTTTAGATTCGACTGATTTTCTGCCTCAAAGTTTCCATGTGAATTCTGCTGTTTGTTGAATTGTGCCGAGTTTGTATTTTACAGACGGCCTCTTATTGTCTATTGATCAGAGACTCCCTGATGATGAAGACTTTAGAAGGTTTAGATGAGCACACCGTAGCTTCCGTAGAGCAGCCAACCTTCTCACTGACGGTTGGTATCGTTTGTATTGACAGTATTGATCCCTGTAGCTCAAACCTCACCTGTTTCTATGTTCATGTAATAAATAGTGCCTTAAAATGACCCCGGAACCCCCTCTTCCTGTCAGTGACATCACCAGACATTAATGTTTTATATTTCTTTGTTTGGACTATTTCTTCTTGTGAAAATAAAGATGAAAGCTGGTCTGAGATGTTTGCTTTGACCTCTCACCTCTACCATGACTTCAGTATTAAAATGATCGTGCATCACTTGATGTTGAAGGGGGGGGGGGGCACATATCCGTAGTAAAAGGGAAGTCTAGAACCGTAAATTACATTTATAGGACCACAATAACAAAAAAAATCCTGTTTTTACCCATTTTTGAAACAACAGAAGCCGTGAATGAAACGCTGACATTTAATATACAGCCCTCGTACGATGTGATGTCAGTGTGACGTGACGTCATAATGTAGGAGTACAGTCAGATTATCGAGTGACGTCGCCCAGGACACAGTGAAGTCAACAGGTTTAATATAAAAACACGAGTGAGTCGGTGCGATGAAGCTTTCTCCTTCAGATCCAGACTGCAGCAGAAGAACACCGGCACTGTGCACACCGTCACACACGGACCCGTCCACAATGTGCAATGTCAGCTGATTCTGAGTTCAACAGTTCATACTGCGCTACGTGTTCCTCTTCACTTCTTCTTACGCACAACCGTCCACCCGGCCTCTTCATCACGAGGAGGAGGAGGATCTCTGCTGCTGACTGATGGAACGGAGGATTCACACTCCATCACCTGAACACACAAACATTCATTACTGTAAGATACAAACTCCTGATTTATGTGACCGTCATTTACAAAAGAATGATCTGCAACGTAGTGAAGAATAGAAACTAAGTAAAGTACTTTGTTCATTTACACCAGCGACAGAGTTTTATATGAACAGACTTTAAAAGGATGACGAGGTGTAATATTTAGTAAGCAAACGGTAAACATTTAAAAAAAAGGAACAAAACATGTAAGAGCGAAAACAATTAGTCAACAAAATAAAGGAAAGAAAACTACTACTTTGAAAATCTGTTCTAATTAATTTTTTCAAATAAAAACATGAAAGAAAATCCCGTTTCTGGATGCATCTTCAGTTTTTCATACTTATTTAGCATCACACTATGACATCACACTATACCAGTGGTGGGCCGTCAGGGCCTGCAAGGCCTTCTCTGTTGGCCTAAACAGAATCACAAAATTATATTTAATAATGTTTCTGAAATACACTACATGTATTATAATTTATGAAAATATGTTTCCCATTATCTTATGTTCTCATTGCAGAGCTCCTGTCTTCCTCAGTTGCTCTGCTTCCAGTGCAGCTTGTTTTAAGTAGAGCTTTTATCCAATCAGATCTCACCTCTGTGTCTCTAGGTAAGAACAGAGGCCTGCAGACTCACAAGTGAATCCATGTGCAGTTTAAGTGAATGGGGACGATATTGTTGATTGTCATAGTGTTCAACCAATCAGAGCTTTAGTTTGACATGTTGGGCGTATTCTTTGACGTGTCAGTGGTACCCAGGTAGCCTCTAAGTACGTCTGCATTAACGTGCGCCGTGATTGGTCAGTGGGCCAGCGTGACTTTTGTCAAACAGAAAGCTAGCTAGCAGATCTTAGTGTTTAGTAAGAGTTCAGGTTGAAACATATGGAAGAGAAGTTATGACATTTTTAGTGTTTTGCTTGCTGTAGATTGTTTTTTTTTAACCTCGCTTTGTTTTTTAACTTCAATGGCTGAAGGAGGAGAAACAGATTTGTGAGTTACGAACTTTGTTAAAGAAAGGAGGATGGAATTTGTCTTTAAGTGAAGGCAGCTGTGGTAAGTGAACTGCTTTTGTGTTTTTACATCTGCTGTAGCGTTTCTACTGTGTTCATATGTCTATCGTGTCGTTTCTATGAATAATATAATATGAACAATATGAATAGCTCGTGCTCTAGTGCTGCAGGTCTGCTGGATTGATTTGTTGCCATATGAATATATGTGACTGGTTCTTGTGAGTTTGTTCTTGTCATTGTGTTAATTACATTCTGACTTGTCCATTAATGACGAAGCATCCTGTCATCGCGGGGTTATTTCGGACATTTGATTCTCTGAGGTTTTGTTTTCTTTAACAAAGCAGGAATGATGGTTTGGAGGAATGGGGATTGTTTGAATCAGTAGGAACAGCTGAACGCTGTGGGGAGAGTAAAATGCACGGCCCAATACTATGACAGAGTATCAGGTAAGACGTACCTGTGTTTCATCACCGCTGTCTTCATCAGAGTGTGTGGGCGGAGCTGTGACCCTCTGACTCTTCTTCTGTGTCAGAGTGTTGATGGTTTGTTGGAGCTGCTCTAGCGCCCCCTGCTGCCACTGACTGAAGGCCTGGACCAGACTGTCACACACCTGGAAACACAGGTTTCACATCATGATTTACACCTTTCAGATGTGTTGAAGCTGCATTCTCTCTAGTGTCCACCAGGGGGCGACTCCTCTGGTTGTATAGAAGTCTATGAGAAAATGACTACTTCTCTCTTGATTTATGACCTCAGTAAACATTGTAAACATGAGTTTATGGTCTCAGTCTCTAGATTCAAGTCTTCTTCAATACAGCATGATGTTCATTTAGTACATTATGGTCCATTTAGAGTCAAACAGACCATAAAGCAGGGGCTACACAGTGATTGACAGGTCGACACCACGTTGAACTTTAACCCTTTCACAATGTTTTTACTTCAATGGTCTCATTCAGAGTTCATCCTGTGTGTGTGTGTGTGTGTGTGTGTGTACCTGCGGTAAACTCCCATCATCCACCACTGTGTCAAACTCTTGATCCATCAGTTCAGCAATGAAGTCCTCCACCTCGCACTGCTGCAGGTCAGCTACACAGAGCGAGAGAAGTTATTATTAGTTGAAACATGAACTGATTTAACTTGTTAAACATCCAGCAGTTAAAGTTTAAAATTAGTCTTTGGGTCTTTAAACTAGACTCAAGATTAAGTCTTAAAATTAATTTCAAACGCGTTTGATATTTGGGAGTTGAACAGAGTACCCGAGCAGGTAGAGAACAGAGTACCCGAACAGGTAGAGAACAGAGTACCCGAACAGGTAGAGAACAGAGTACCCGAACAGGTAGAGAACAGGTAGTGAACAGAGTACCTGAACAGGTAGTGAACAGAGTACCTGAACAATAAACTGCTGTTGACAGGTTTCGTTACTTACCGTTGTCATGGAAATACTGCTGGACTACATCCACCATCCAATCAGCTTTCTGCTGCCCGTACACGCCTCCAAACCCGTTGTCCACCGCAATCTGAGGACACAAAAGCACACATCTGAGAGTTTGAGTCCGAGTCTGAGATAAAACCCTAGAGAGGTCCGGAGACCCTTACAGAGTTCCAGACCCCCCCAGAGCAGTGGTTCCCAAACCTTTTAGGCCACGCACCCCCTTCTACATCCCGACTGAGTTCACGCACCCCCAATCCCCCACACCTTCAAAAAAAAAAAAAAAAAAAAAAAAAAAGCAACAGAGGATAAAAATCGGCCCAATGAGAGAACAGTTTGCTTGCGCGTGGCGTTTGTTTACAAGATAAAAAACATCTTCCTGCACCGTGCCTTCGAAAAGGTAACGGACGTACACCAGAAGATTGGCCAGATTGGCCACATGTGTAGTCTCAGATTGGGACAAAGCATCTGTAGGAAATTTGGGTTTAGAAGTGTGTTTTAAGAAATTCCAATAGAAGTGTTTAATGATTCATAATTAAGAAATCATAATTAGAAGTGTTTTGGAATACATAATTAGAAGATTCATAATTGTAAGTGTTTTAGAATTTGTAGTTAGAAGTGTTTTGTAGTTAGAAGTGTATCTTAGTAGAATTTGTAGCACCTTTATATTCGTTTGTGAAACTTGTGAAGGTTTTTGCCAAAAGTTGCAAATCCTTATCTTTATATAGAAAGTTTATCGTAGGAGTGTTAAGCCATAAAAGACAGTCATTGAATGTATTAAACTGTGAAGAATAGCCAAGGGAAAGTCAGACTTCTAGACAGACATTTGCAGGTTGTACCCGCGCGAGGGTTTTCGGAAGCCTGACGCCAGGAGGAGGCAACCGAAATTAGCCAATAGGAATTAAGATGGACAAAAGGGGGGGGAGATTTCAAACTGTATGAGGAAGTGCTGGAAGGGCTATTCGCTCTCTTCTTGCTCGGCTCTCAGCGTGGAAACATCTGGGTTTTCAGGCTGAGTCGCGAGTGAATAGCTTTTCCGCGCGGATCATATTATATATTCTGTTAGTAGTGTACTTCATTCTGTAATTGTATTAGCTTCAGTAGGATTAAATACTTTTAATTGTAAACCAGTATATGGTAGATATATTAAGAAGCAACTCTACTGTAAAACAGTGGAGCGTGCTCTCCGGCCTTCTCTCGTTGGGGAAGATCTCAGGCTCCACACATCGATGCGGCGACGCAGTGTTGTTGGACACCGGGATCACGTCCAACTTGTTTGCTTCTCTCTCTCCAATCATACATTCCACCATCTCTTTGGCAGCTGGCAAGCACACGTCTTCGGCGATTGTGTGAGGTAGCCTCTTTCTTGCTATTCTGTGACCAGATATGAAGCCCGCAGTGCGTTTTATGTAGACCCAACACATGAATGAGACTGCAGTTGTTTTGGGCTGCAACTCCTCCAATTTCGATATACAAATGTAAGGGGCTTTTGACTTGCACTGGCATGCTTGGTGTTCAGGTGGCGACGTAAATAAGAGGGCTTCAGACAGCTGTTAGCCAGAACCTCACTGCACACCACGCACTGTGGCTTTGGGCAATCTGCATTGCCAATCCAAGTGAAGCCCAGACCCAGATCATTTTCATCATACTCCCTCTTCTTTCACCTTGACTCCGGGATGGGCTCTCTCTCTCTCTCTCTCTCTCTCTCTCACACCCCCTAGAGGCAGCTCCACACTTTGGGAATCCCTGCCCTAGAGAGTTCTGGACCCCCCTACAGAGGTACGGAGACCCCCACAGAGTTCCCAACTGATCACTCATTTGTTGGAGTCCAATTCTACAATTATAGAAGAATAAAAACGTTATTGGATGAAAGTTAATGTTGAGAAAGCATCAAATTACACGTTTATCACGTGTGTAATAATAATAATAGTAAACTGACGTCATCCAAACGCGTCTGAAACATCATGATCTCAGGATATCTATAGTACATCAAACATTCATCTCATCAGGAGAATAACCGCATCTCACACACCTGTTAGCACTAGCCTGTTAGCATCGTCCCGTCAGTAACAGTCGCTCAGGAGTGTGCTCTGTCTCATATTTACCTGTAGAACCGGCCAGCTGTGAAGAACCGCTCTCACTCCAGCCGTGAAGAGCTCACGTGAATGGTTAGAAGCCGCCATGTTGGATCTGACAGACTCAAAGAGTCGAGTGAAGAAACGGATCCGGATCAGACAGAAAGAGTCGAGTGAAGAAACGGAAGAAATTTCCCCCTGGGGATGAATAAAGTATACATCTATCTATCTAATTTGAGTCAATGACTGATGAATTATTTATTAATTAAATATAAATTATATACATACATACATACATTATTATTATCATTAACCAAAGAGACTAACAGGAGACTCGTTCTATGAGCTGCTTCTCACCTACAGAGAAACTGAAACTCACTCTATCAGCTGTTATGGTCACATGACAGCTTGATAATGATAGTTTGATAATAAAGAGGTAATGACTGAGTAATAACGTGGTATTAACGAGCATATCTGGGTAATACTACACGTAGTTTACAGAGTTGTACGGGGAAAACAAAGAGTAATAACACATCCAGGTAGAGCCGGTTGTCCTTTGACCACAAGGATGCAGGTTCGATGCCCGGCTCCTATTGTCCACACGTCCAGGTGGATGATTAAAGTTCATGTATGTATCTGTTTATGATCATTGTATTAAAGTGTAATATGTTTATTGCTGTGACTCGTTACCTGTATAATAACAGGTTTACCTGATCGAACAGGATATTGGAAATCATTGGAAGTGTTGAGTCTCAGGTTCACACTCGGATGGTTGTTGGTAGACGAGGAGACAGAAGTCGATTTAATCTATAGGGAATCGAACCGTGGGTTAGTGCCTTGCTCCTGAGCACACAGCTACTCAGCTGTTAACATCAGAATACATCTTTAATTAACAAGCAGCTGAAATATTCAGCAGCTCCTCCACAAATATCTGCAGACGTCAGGAATCATCTTCGTCCTGTTGGCTCCGCCTGCCGACCATACAAGGACATAAGCTCCGCCCCCTGCCTGTCAATCATCAGCTGAAACTGTGATGATTATTTTTCATAAATCCAACTATCATCTCGGAGCATTGCTGGGAGATGTAGTTCCTGGTTCTGCTCCTTCTCTCACAGTAAACAATAAAGTCATAATTTGTATTCTTGAGAGTTTGAACTTAATAAATAGTCCAGAAAAGTGAGTCTGGATCGACCCCCATCACCTCCTGGTCTACATGTGGAACACAGGCGGTCGTATTGTATTCATACTAGTTTGTTTCTCTACTTCTGATCTGGTTTATGCTCTTAGATGCTTGTTTAAAGGAGATGCACTTATAACTTCTGGTGGTTAGTAGTTCTCTTGAATACCATGTTGAATACTGTAATGGGTTTGGTAAAGACCCAGGAGCAGTACGACAGACACCAGGGATAGTTTGAATCAGAGCTGTATTTTCCTCTGGACACACAACAGGTAAAAGAATCACAGTGAAAAAGCGGCAGGATCTCGTGGTCGGGAACAGAAGGCTGAGTGAATTACCAGGGCAGAAGCAAGGCGGGGTAGTCCAAAACAGGCAGGGTCGGTAACGGGGGAATCAGTCCAAGTGTATGTGCTGGAAGGTCTTGCATGAAAGCGGAGAACGATCTGGCAGTGAGCGTGTGTGAGACTGGGGTTTAAATAGTGGGTGTAGCAGAGTGAGCAGGTGAGAGTAATGAGCTGATGAGCTGGGTGTGACTAGCAGGTGCACTGAATGAACTGATGAGGTGAGTGAGAGATGGAAAAAACAGGATAGTAGTGGCAGAGCTGTGACAGATACACTTATTGTAAGTCGCTTTGGATAAAAGCGTCCGCTAAATGACTGTAATGTGACTAATAAACCAACGACTCAGCAAACTTCACCCTGAGGCCCCTCCACTTCCTGTTCCTCACATTAAATGACTCGAGGCGTCTGATTGGCTGAACAGAAAGCTAACATGCTAATGTTTAGCGTGTTACCGTGTTGTAGCCTACTCATCTAATTACTGGGGATGTTCACGATTAGTCGATTAGTCAATTCAACATTGCTCCATATTATTGTATTAATGTACATTTAAATTACATATTGACATATTCTCACACTGAAACTGGCTTACTAGCTAGCTAGCTGGCTAGCATGCATGCTAGAGACAAAAGCTAGCAACCTAGGGCGCTATGATCATCGATGCTAACGTCAGATAGCTCATTGAATCAAACATGGACTCTTCTTAGACCACAGTCGACACATTTCTAACCTGGCCAGAGAAGACTGGGCACTTATTGATCTGAGCTGCGCAAAATGCAGCATTGTGTGTATTATAAAATGTCTTTTATAATACACACAATATTTGTTGGGACAATGTTTGAGTTAATGGATTAAATTGTATTCAATGTTGACTGTTTTCTGACTTTTTAAGAAACTTTTAGACTACTCAAATAGTCAAATTTACAACTTTGTTTCAACAGAAATTAGTCGTTAGGAGAATTCCATTCTACTGATGAGTTTTATATTAGCGCATTAGCTTGCGAACATTAGCTAATTATTAGAAAACAGCTAAGGCTGATGGAAATGTCTTTAGTTCTGCAGGGGTTTGTTCATAAACCAAAGTATTGGACACATTAATATGTTGACCTCATGATGAAAAGTCAGAGGATCAATAAAGTTATTGAAGTTCATCCCGAGGGGAAGATGAACGGTGAAAATCCATCAATTAGTTGTCTACATGTTTCAGTATGAAAGGCAGTGGAGGACAGACAGACAACAGCCACAGAGACGAGCTGCTAATGTGTAAATGTTTTTATTTCAGTTTTCTTGTTGAACTGTGAATGTCAGTACTTCAGATTGTAGTTTCAATACCTGACATTTGTAGTAATACTGTAGTAATACTACAGTAATACTGCAATGCTACTGCGATCTGTCAGGTTCAATCTTTGTCTCTCCGTTCTGTTTATCATTTAGAGGTCGTTGAGACACTCTGGCAGCATGGACTACAGCCTGCAACACAGCAAACATTAAAACAGGCAACAAAGCAACTCAGCAACTATCAGGCATCAAAGTAAGTTGTGTTCACACCTTGAAGCTCCTCTTCCTCTTCTGCACGTTCTGTTCGGGGTGACAAATAATGACGTAAACCTTTGGCATGTAGAGCATCCCGAGAGAGACGAACGCACTGAGAGACATGGAGACGGTCAGCGTGGCAGTCTGGATGAACATCTGTAGGCAAAAAGAGACATTTAGACCCAAGACCCAGAGAACCTCTTCAATAGCACAAGAACAACCTACAGGACCCAGAGGACCTCTTCAATGACAGAGGAACCACCTACAGGACCCAGAGGACCTCTTCAATGACACAAGAACCACCTACAGGGCCCAGAGGACCTCTTCAATGACACAAGAACCATCAACAGGACCCAGAGGACCTCTTCA
>NW_022280576.1:25110-25301 GCF_004355925.1 Anarrhichthys ocellatus | reverse complement strand
TCTGATTCTCTGTCTGTCTGTCTGATTCTCTGTCTGTCTGTCTGATTGATTCTCTGTCTGTCTGTCTGATTGATTCTCTGTCTGTCTGTCTGATTGATTCTCTGTCTGTCTGTTTGATTGATTCTCTGTCTGTCTGTCTGATTGATTCTCTGTCTGTCTGTCTGATTGATTCTCTGTCTGTCTGATTCTCT
>NW_022280576.1:0-10110 GCF_004355925.1 Anarrhichthys ocellatus | reverse complement strand
TGGTTCAAGCGAGGAGCAAGGAAACGACAAATAAGAGACTTGAGAAGCACCCTTAGAGTCAGTATGAACCAATCAGACGTCTCTTTCTCTCCCTTTGTCTCTCTTCCAGCACAAGCACTTCACAGAGGACATTCAGACCAGACAGTACAGAGCTCTGGAGGTTCTGATTGGAGCAGAGTACGGACCACCTGCTGACATCTGGAGCACCGCCTGCATGGTACACACACACACTGCAGGTCTTGGTATCAGTAGACCCGTACTGTCGGCGTTTGTGTATTGATGTATTGATTGATGTTCCAGGCCTTTGAGTTGGCGACAGGAGATTACCTCTTTGAACCTCATTCAGGAGAAGATTACACCAGAGACGAAGGTACTACACATAATACTCATACTTTAAACATTACTGAAGTCTTATCGGACTACACTAGTATTACACTCAGCATAAAGGTACAACTCATAACAAACAGTACTGCTGTGTACTAGCGAGTACTTCAGTGTGTATTTTTATTATTTGTGTGCAGATCACATCGCTCACGTCATCGAGCTGCTCGGACCGATTCCTCTGCCCTTCGCTTTGTCTGGCAGGTACTCCAGAGAGTACTTCGACAGGAGAGGTGAGACAGTCTGTTTGTGTGCTCCCGTCTCACCTGTGTGCTCCCGTCTCACCTGTGTGCTCCCGTCTCAGGTGAGCTGCGTCACATCTCCAGCTTGAAGCCGTGGGGTCTGTTTGAGGTTCTGTTGGAGAAGTACGAGTGGCCTCTGGACCAGGCGGCTCAGTTCAGCGACTTCCTGTTGACCATGTTGGAGCTGCAGCCGGAACGCAGAGCGACTGCAGCTCAATGTCTGCAGCACCCATGGCTGCTCACATAGACACTCACTGATACACACAATGAACTACACACTGATGTACACACAGACACTTACTGATGAGGTTATAAATCTGTCAGTTGATTTCATGTGAAGAGGGAAGTTATCGCCTCGACTGAGATTTAAATGTTTTATTTGGTAAGTTATCCTGACAATCACTCGATGGATCTATGGATATAGCGTCGGGTGTAACTTCCCTTCTTCTGAAATCAGTTTCTGAAAGTGTTTCTGTTGTAACTGATTTCCTGAGTTCTGGTTCTGATCTTTGGTTCTGTGTCTTTGTTTTAGATTCGACTGATTTTCTGCCTCAAAGTTTCCATGTGAATTCTGCTGTTTGTTGAATTGTGCCGAGTTTGTATTTTACAGACGGCCTCTTATTGTCTATTGATCAGAGACTCCCTGATGATGAAGACTTTAGAAGGTTTAGATGAGCACACTGTAGCTTCCGTAGAGCAGCCAACCTTCTCACTGACGGTTGGTATTGTTTGTATTGACAGTATTGATCCCTGTAGCTCAAACCTCACCTGTTTCTATGTTCATGTAATAAATAGTGCCTTAAAATGACCCCGGAACCCCCTCTTCCTGTCAGTGACATCACCAGACATTAATGTTTTATATTTCTTTGTTTGGACTATTTCTTCTTGTGAAAATAAAGATGAAAGCTGGTCTGAGATGTTTGCTTTGACCTCTCACCTCTACCATGACTTCAGTATTAAAATGATCGTGCATCACTTGATGTTGAAGGGGGGGGGGGGGGCACATATCCGTAGTAAAAGGGAAGTCTAGAACCGTAAATTACATTTATAGGACCACAATAACAAAAAAAATCCTGTTTTTACCCATTTTTGAAACAACAGAAGCCGTGAATGAAACGCTGACATTTAATATACAGCCCTCGTACGATGTGATGTCAGTGTGACGTGACGTCATAATGTAGGAGTACAGTCAGATTATCGAGTGACGTCGCCCAGGACACAGTGAAGTCAACAGGTTTAATATAAAAACACGAGTGAGTCGGTGCGATGAAGCTTTCTCCTTCAGATCCAGACTGCAGCAGAAGAACACCGGCACTGTGCACACCGTCACACACGGACCCGTCCACAATGTGCAATGTCAGCTGATTCTGAGTTCAACAGTTCATACTGCGCTACGTGTTCCTCTTCACTTCTTCTTACGCACAACCGTCCACCCGGCCTCTTCATCACGAGGAGGAGGAGGATCTCTGCTGCTGACTGATGGAACGGAGGATTCACACTCCATCACCTGAACACACAAACATTCATTACTGTAAGATACAAACTCCTGATTTATGTGACCGTCATTTACAAAAGAATGATCTGCAACGTAGTGAAGAATAGAAACTAAGTAAAGTACTTTGTTCATTTACACCAGCGACAGAGTTTTATATGAACAGACTTTAAAAGGATGACGAGGTGTAATATTTAGTAAGCAAACGGTAAACATTTAAAAAAAAGGAACAAAACATGTAAGAGCGAAAACAATTAGTCAACAAAATAAAGGAAAGAAAACTACTACTTTGAAAATCTGTTCTAATTAATTTTTTCAAATAAAAACATGAAAGAAAATCCCGTTTCTGGATGCATCTTCAGTTTTTCATACTTATTTAGCATCACACTATGACATCACACTATACCAGTGGTGGGCCGTCAGGGCCTGCAAGGCCTTCTCTGTTGGCCTAAACAGAATCACAAAATTATATTTAATAATGTTTCTGAAATACACTACATGTATTATAATTTATGAAAATATGTTTCCCATTATCTTATGTTCTCATTGCACAGCTCCTGTCTTCCTCAGTTGCTCTGCTTCCAGTGCAGCTTGTTTTAAGTAGAGCTTTTATCCAATCAGATCTCACCTCTGTGTCTCTAGGTAAGAACAGAGGCCTGCAGACTCACAAGTGAATCCATGTGCAGTTTAAGTGAATGGGGACGATATTGTTGATTGTCATAGTGTTCAACCAATCAGAGCTTTAGTTTGACATGTTGGGCGTATTCTTTGACGTGTCAGTGGTACCCAGGTAGCCTCTAAGTACGTCTGCATTAACGTGCGCCGTGATTGGTCAGTGGGCCAGCGTGACTTTTGTCAAACAGAAAGCTAGCTAGCAGATCTTAGTGTTTAGTAAGAGTTCAGGTTGAAACATATGGAAGAGAAGTTATGACATTTTTAGTGTTTTGCTTGCTGTAGATTGTTTTTTTTTAACCTCGCTTTGTTTTTTAACTTCAATGGCTGAAGGAGGAGAAACAGATTTGTGAGTTACGAACTTTGTTAAAGAAAGGAGGATGGAATTTGTCTTTAAGTGAAGGCAGCTGTGGTAAGTGAACTGCTTTTGTGTTTTTACATCTGCTGTAGCGTTTCTACTGTGTTCATATGTCTATCGTGTCGTTTCTATGAATAATATAATATGAACAATATGAATAGCTCGTGCTCTAGTGCTGCAGGTCTGCTGGATTGATTTGTTGCCATATGAATATATGTGACTGGTTCTTGTGAGTTTGTTCTTGTCATTGTGTTAATTACATTCTGACTTGTCCATTAATGACGAAGCATCCTGTCATCGCGGGGTTATTTCGGACATTTGATTCTCTGAGGTTTTGTTTTCTTTAACAAAGCAGGAATGATGGTTTGGAGGAATGGGGATTGTTTGAATCAGTAGGAACAGCTGAACGCTGTGGGGAGAGTAAAATGCACGGCCCAATACTATGACAGAGTATCAGGTAAGACGTACCTGTGTTTCATCACCGCTGTCTTCATCAGAGTGTGTGGGCGGAGCTGTGACCCTCTGACTCTTCTTCTGTGTCAGAGTGTTGATGGTTTGTTGGAGCTGCTCTAGCGCCCCCTGCTGCCACTGACTGAAGGCCTGGACCAGACTGTCACACACCTGGAAACACAGGTTTCACATCATGATTTACACCTTTCAGATGTGTTGAAGCTGCATTCTCTCTAGTGTCCACCAGGGGGCGACTCCTCTGGTTGTATAGAAGTCTATGAGAAAATGACTACTTCTCTCTTGATTTATGACCTCAGTAAACATTGTAAACATGAGTTTATGGTCTCAGTCTCTAGATTCAAGTCTTCTTCAATACAGCATGATGTTCATTTAGTACATTATGGTCCATTTAGAGTCAAACAGACCATAAAGCAGGGGCTACACAGTGATTGACAGGTCGACACCACGTTGAACTTTAACCCTTTCACAATGTTTTTACTTCAATGGTCTCATTCAGAGTTCATCCTGTGTGTGTGTGTGTGTGTGTGTGTGTGTGTACCTGCGGTAAACTCCCATCATCCACCACTGTGTCAAACTCTTGATCCATCAGTTCAGCAATGAAGTCCTCCACCTCGCACTGCTGCAGGTCAGCTACACAGAGCGAGAGAGCGAGTTTAGTTATTATTAGTTGAAACATGAACTGATTTAACTTGTTAAACATCCAGCAGTTAAAGTTTAAAATTAGTCTTTGGGTCTTTAAACTAGACTCAAGATTAAGTCTTAAAATTAATTTCAAACGCGTTTGATATTTGGGAGTTGAACAGAGTACCCGAGCAGGTAGAGAACAGAGTACCCGAACAGGTAGAGAACAGAGTACCCGAACAGGTAGAGAACAGAGTACCCGAACAGGTAGAGAACAGGTAGTGAACAGAGTACCTGAACAGGTAGTGAACAGAGTACCTGAACAATAAACTGCTGTTGACAGGTTTCGTTACTTACCGTTGTCATGGAAATACTGCTGGACTACATCCACCATCCAATCAGCTTTCTGCTGCCCGTACACGCCTCCAAACCCGTTATCCACCGCAATCTGAGGACACAAAAGCACACATCTGAGAGTTTGAGTCCGAGTCTGAGATAAAACCCTAGAGAGGTCCGGAGACCCTTACAGAGTTCCAGACCCCCCCAGAGCAGTGGTTCCCAAACCTTTTAGGCCACGCACCCCCTTCTACATCCCGACTGAGTTCACGCACCCCCAATCCCCCACACCTTCAAAAAAAAAAAAAAAAAAAAAAAAAAAGCAACAGAGGATAAAAATCGGCCCAATGAGAGAACAGTTTGCTTGCGCGTGGCGTTTGTTTACAAGATAAAAAACATCTTCCTGCACCGTGCCTTCGAAAAGGTAACGGACGTACACCAGAAGATTGGCCAGATTGGCCACATGTGTAGTCTCAGATTGGGACAAAGCATCTGTAGGAAATTTGGGTTTAGAAGTGTGTTTTAAGAAATTCCAATAGAAGTGTTTAATGATTCATAATTAAGAAATCATAATTAGAAGTGTTTTGGAATACATAATTAGAAGATTCATAATTGTAAGTGTTTTAGAATTTGTAGTTAGAAGTGTTTTGTAGTTAGAAGTGTATCTTAGTAGAATTTGTAGCACCTTTATATTTGTTTGTGAAACTTGTGAAGGTTTTTGCCAAAAGTTGCAAATCCTTATCTTTATATAGAAAGTTTATCGTAGGAGTGTTAAGCCATAAAAGACAGTCATTGAATGTATTAAACTGTGAAGAATAGCCAAGGGAAAGTCAGACTTCTAGACAGACATTTGCAGGTTGTACCCGCGCGAGGGTTTTCGGAAGCCTGACGCCAGGAGGAGGCAACCGAAATTAGCCAATAGGAATTAAGATGGACAAAAGGGGGGGGAGATTTCAAACTGTATGAGGAAGTGCTGGAAGGGCTATTCGCTCTCTTCTTGCTCGGCTCTCAGCGTGGAAACATCTGGGTTTTCAGGCTGAGTCGCGAGTGAATAGCTTTTCCGCGCGGATCATATTATATATTCTGTTAGTAGTGTACTTCATTCTGTAATTGTATTAGCTTCAGTAGGATTAAATACTTTTAATTGTAAACCAGTATATGGTAGATATATTAAGAAGCAACTCTACTGTAAAACAGTGGAGCGTGCTCTCCGGCCTTCTCTCGTTGGGGAAGATCTCAGCCTCCACACATCGATGCGGCGACGCAGTGTTGTTGGACACCGGGATCACGTCCAACTTGTTTGCTTCTCTCTCTCCAATCATACATTCCACCATCTCTTTGGCAGCTGGCAAGCACACGTCTTCGGCGATTGTGTGAGGTAGCCTCTTTCTTGCTATTCTGTGACCAGATATGAAGCCCGCAGTGCGTTTTATGTAGACCCAACACATGAATGAGACTGCAGTTGTTTTGGGCTGTAACTCCTCCAATTTCGATATACAAATGTAAGGGGCTTTTGACTTGCACTGGCATGCTTGGTGTTCAGGTGGCGACGTAAATAAGAGGGCTTCAGACAGCTGTTAGCCAGAACCTCACTGCACACCACGCACTGTGGCTTTGGGCAATCTGCATTGCCAATCCAAGTGAAGCCCAGACCCAGATCATTTTCATCATACTCCCTCTTCTTTCACCTTGACTCCGGGATGGGCTCTCTCTCTCTCTCTCTCTCTCTCTCTCTCTCTCTCTCTCTCTCTCTCACACCCCCTAGAGGCAGCTCCACACTTTGGGAATCCCTGCCCTAGAGAGTTCTGGACCCCCCTACAGAGGTACGGAGACCCCCACAGAGTTCCCAACTGATCACTCATTTGTTGGAGTCCAATTCTACAATTATAGAAGAATAAAAACGTTATTGGATGAAAGTTAATGTTGAGAAAGCATCAAATTACACGTTTATCACGTGTGTAATAATAATAATAGTAAACTGACGTCATCCAAACGCGTCTGAAACATCATGATCTCAGGATATCTATAGTACATCAAACATTCATCTCATCAGGAGAATAACCGCATCTCACACACCTGTTAGCACTAGCCTGTTAGCATCGTCCCGTCAGTAACAGTCGCTCAGGAGTGTGCTCTGTCTCATATTTACCTGTAGAACCGGCCAGCTGTGAAGAACCGCTCTCACTCCAGCCGTGAAGAGCTCACGTGAATGGTTAGAAGCCGCCATGTTGGATCTGACAGACTCAAAGAGTCGAGTGAAGAAACGGATCCGGATCAGACAGAAAGAGTCGAGTGAAGAAACGGAAGAAATTTCCCCCTGGGGATGAATAAAGTATACATCTATCTATCTAATTTGAGTCAATGACTGATGAATTATTTATTAATTAAATATAAATTATATACATACATACATACATTATTATTATCATTAACCAAAGAGACTAACAGGAGACTCGTTCTATGAGCTGCTTCTCACCTACAGAGAAACTGAAACTCACTCTATCAGCTGTTATGGTCACATGACAGCTTGATAATGATAGTTTGATAATAAAGAGGTAATGACTGAGTAATAACGTGGTATTAACGAGCATATCTGGGTAATACTACACGTAGTTTACAGAGTTGTACGGGGAAAACAAAGAGTAATAACACATCCAGGTAGAGCCGGTTGTCCTTTGACCACAAGGATGCAGGTTCGATGCCCGGCTCCTATTGTCCACACGTCCAGGTGGATGATTAAAGTTCATGTATGTATCTGTTTATGATCATTGTATTAAAGTGTAATATGTTTATTGCTGTGACTCGTTACCTGTATAATAACAGGTTTACCTGATCGAACAGGATATTGGAAATCATTGGAAGTGTTGAGTCTCAGGTTCACACTCGGATGGTTGTTGGTAGACGAGGAGACAGAAGTCGATTTAATCTATAGGGAATCGAACCGTGGGTTAGTGCCTTGCTCCTGAGCACACAGCTACTCAGCTGTTAACATCAGAATACATCTTTAATTAACAAGCAGCTGAAATATTCAGCAGCTCCTCCACAAATATCTGCAGACGTCAGGAATCATCTTCGTCCTGTTGGCTCCGCCTGCCGACCATACAAGGACATAAGCTCCGCCCCCTGCCTGTCAATCATCAGCTGAAACTGTGATGATTATTTTTCATAAATCCAACTATCATCTCGGAGCATTGCTGGGAGATGTAGTTCCTGGTTCTGCTCCTTCTCTCACAGTAAACAATAAAGTCATAATTTGTATTCTTGAGAGTTTGAACTTAATAAATAGTCCAGAAAAGTGAGTCTGGATCGACCCCCATCACCTCCTGGTCTACATGTGGAACACAGGCGGTCGTATTGTATTCATACTAGTTTGTTTCTCTACTTCTGATCTGGTTTATGCTCTTAGATGCTTGTTTAAAGGAGATGCACTTATAACTTCTGGTGGTTAGTAGTTCTCTTGAATACCATGTTGAATACTGTAATGGGTTTGGTAAAGACCCAGGAGCAGTACGACAGACACCAGGGATAGTTTGAATCAGAGCTGTATTTTCCTCTGGACACACAACAGGTAAAAGAATCACAGTGAAAAAGCGGCAGGATCTCGTGGTCGGGAACAGAAGGCTGAGTGAATTACCAGGGCAGAAGCAAGGCGGGGTAGTCCAAAACAGGCAGGGTCGGTAACGGGGGAATCAGTCCAAGTGTATGTGCTGGAAGGTCTTGCATGAAAGCGGAGAACGATCTGGCAGTGAGCGTGTGTGAGACTGGGGTTTAAATAGTGGGTGTAGCAGAGTGAGCAGGTGAGAGTAATGAGCTGATGAGCTGGGTGTGACTAGCAGGTGCACTGAATGAACTGATGAGGTGAGTGAGAGATGGAAAAAACAGGATAGTAGTGGCAGAGCTGTGACAGATACACTTATTGTAAGTCGCTTTGGATAAAAGCGTCCGCTAAATGACTGTAATGTGACTAATAAACCAACGACTCAGCAAACTTCACCCTGAGGCCCCTCCACTTCCTGTTCCTCACATTAAATGACTCGAGGCGTCTGATTGGCTGAACAGAAAGCTAACATGCTAATGTTTAGCGTGTTACCGTGTTGTAGCCTACTCATCTAATTACTGGGGATGTTCACGATTAGTCGATTAGTCAATTCAACATTGCTCCATATTATTGTATTAATGTACATTTAAATTACATATTGACATATTCTCACACTGAAACTGGCTTACTAGCTAGCTAGCTGGCTAGCATGCATGCTAGAGACAAAAGCTAGCAACCTAGGGCGCTATGATCATCGATGCTAACGTCAGATAGCTCATTGAATCAAACATGGACTCTTCTTAGACCACAGTCGACACATTTCTAACCTGGCCAGAGAAGACTGGGCACTTATTGATCTGAGCTGCGCAAAATGCAGCATTGTGTGTATTATAAAATGTCTTTTATAATACACACAATATTTGTTGGGACAATGTTTGAGTTAATGGATTAAATTGTATTCAATGTTGACTGTTTTCTGACTTTTTAAGAAACTTTTAGACTACTCAAATAGTCAAATTTACAACTTTGTTTCAACAGAAATTAGTCGTTAGGAGAATTCCATTCTACTGATGAGTTTTATATTAGCGCATTAGCTTGCGAACATTAGCTAATTATTAGAAAACAGCTAAGGCTGATGGAAATGTCTTTAGTTCTGCAGGGGTTTGTTCATAAACCAAAGTATTGGACACATTAATATGTTGACCTCATGATGAAAAGTCAGAGGATCAATAAAGTTATTGAAGTTCATCCCGAGGGGAAGATGAACGGTGAAAATCCATCAATTAGTTGTCTACATGTTTCAGTATGAAAGGCAGTGGAGGACAGACAGACAACAGCCACAGAGACGAGCTGCTAATGTGTAAATGTTTTTATTTCAGTTTTCTTGTTGAACTGTGAATGTCAGTACTTCAGATTGTAGTTTCAATACCTGACATTTGTAGTAATACTGTAGTAATACTACAGTAATACTGCAATGCTACTGCGATCTGTCAGGTTCAATCTTTGTCTCTCCGTTCTGTTTATCATTTAGAGGTCGTTGAGACACTCTGGCAGCATGGACTACAGCCTGCAACACAGCAAACAT
Source organism: Anarrhichthys ocellatus (assembly GCF_004355925.1). NCBI lineage: Eukaryota > Metazoa > Chordata > Actinopteri > Perciformes > Anarhichadidae > Anarrhichthys > Anarrhichthys ocellatus. The sequence goes on along the minus strand of NW_022280576.1, from coordinate 414 downwards.
TAAAACAGGCAACAAAGCAACTCAGCAACTATCAGGCATCAAAGTAAGTTGTGTTCACACCTTGAAGCTCCTCTTCCTCTTCTGCACGTTCTGTTCGGGGTGACAAATAATGACGTAAACCTTTGGCATGTAGAGCATCCCGAGAGAGACGAACGCACTGAGAGACATGGAGACGGTCAGCGTGGCAGTCTGGATGAACATCTGTAGGCAAAAAGAGACATTTAGACCCAAGACCCAGAGAACCTCTTCAATAGCACAAGAACAACCTACAGGACCCAGAGGACCTCTTCAATGACAGAGGAACCACCTACAGGACCCAGAGGACCTCTTCAATGACACAAGAACCACCTACAGGGCCCAGAGGACCTCTTCAATGACACAAGAACCATCAACAGGACCCAGAGGACCTCTTCA